>NC_135488.1:70461126-70491126 GCF_052094955.1 Ictidomys tridecemlineatus
CTACAAATACAAAAACACTTGCCTTAATTCAGAAGTCAGTCACTTAAGCTTTAATTGATTTTACTTTTAGCACACCTCAAAAAATGATCTTTAGGTATTAATAGTGCAGTTTAGACTGAAAGCTACTCTACAGGTTATAAATGTTCAAGAAGATCAGCAAATGTTCTGAAGATCAGCAAAGAAGTACATGCTTCTTTTGAAGAAGAGCTTGTTTTTATCTCTTTGACTATTCCAAATGAAGATGTTTTACAGCCTACTATTCATGAATATTACATTGTGATGACCGGGGTAAAGAAAGAATATTAAGAGGAATATGACCCTGTTGGATCTCTTATAAGTCAAATGAGTTGGTTAAATGTCCATAAGCTAAATGAAAAGTGATCCTCTTCTTGTGGATTACTAATTATAAACCATGAAATGGTGATAAGAATTCCAGAGAATTATTAGTAAAGCCCCAGAAAAATTAGAAAGTAATCTCTAATAATATGCAAAATGAAGCAGACAGCATGATAGTTGGTGTCTGGAAGTTCTGTTCCTGATCCATCAGATTGGGTTTGTTTGACTCTTGCTCTACCACTTGTATGAATGGGGAAGTTACTTTCTTCTCTGAGCTTCTTTCCTTACTGAAAAATGGAATTAAAAAAAAAAAGTGTGTGTGTGTATTTAGTGTCAGGGAATGAACCCAGGGGTGCATAACCACTGAGCCACATCCCAGCCCCCTTTTTAAAATATATTTTACTTAGAATTGGGGTCTTGCTAAGTTGCTAAGGCTGGCTTTGAATCTTATATTTTGTACAAATTTAAAATCACTTTTCTTTACAATAAATATGATTCTTAATAGTCCTGGTTGTTAAGAGAATCTTCCACAGATCCACTGTGAGAAACAACAGAATGATTTATATAAGACATTTTACACACACACACACACACACACACACACACACACACACACAATACACACACAAACACATATGGTTTGATAACCATCAAATGAAAACAGAATAGGAATGGAAAAGAAACACCATTCATCATAGTAACATGACTTGTGGCACCACAGTAAAAGGGCCTGTCAATGTTTCCACTGTAAACTGCATTTTTTGAGGGTTACAGCATTGCTGGCACAGATCCCTTAGCACTATACTTACATACAAAAAGTGTCATCCTGGAACATATATAGTATAGATTTGTAATAAGTTTTACTGTTCCCTAAGTAGTAATCATCACAAACTTTAGGAACTAGAAACTTTAAAAAAGTCCTTAACAATTACACCCATGTACATACACAGAGAGAAGCTATTAAGAGCTGATGGAAAACAATCTTCTAATATTTGCATAAAGATTTTATAGGGATCAAGATAGGATGGCAGAAAATAATGCCTTGAAGCATTAGTGTATGAGGAAAAAATTTATACACACACATACATGAAGACTATTGCTATTGAGTTTTCAGTGATTTAGGATTAACTGAGCAAATTCAAAAGGAATTTGACATAAAAATCCTCATACTTGCTCTATCTTTGCCACCGATGTCCTTCTCCAGCTTTTGCTATTCTCGTACCTGACACCTCCTCATCTTGTTGCATGATCCACTGAGGGTCCTACTTTCTTACTACAGCTTCCTGTCATGAGAAATGCCCAGTAGTTTAGGCCACCATTCAGGCTGTCTCCTTCCCTGTTACCTCAGGATTCAAGTTCTTCAATGTCAAACAGGTGGTTCTTTAAACCCACTGTTGTTCAAGTTCTAGGAACCTAGGACTCAAGTTTAGAATAACTGTTAGTATTAGTTATATTTTGAATTAATAGGTTTTTTTTGTGTTAGTCTGCTCTGTGTACACTTGTAACAGGGTTTCTTTTGGAAAATGTATTATGAGTTATAAATAAACCTCACAAATCATTTATAATTGAGGAGATCCAGAATTACCATATGATGTACAAACTTCAATCCTAGGTATATATCCAATAAGACTGAAAACAGATTCAAACTGATATTTATACACAAATGTTCCTAGTAGCTCAAAAGTAGAAACAACCCAACTGTACAACAACAGATGAATAAACAAATGTGATATATATATGCATTTTTATATAAAGATGTGTGTGTGTATATATATATATATATATATATAAATTTATTCAACCATTAAAAGGAATGATAAACTGGTATATGCCACAACATGGATGAACCTTGAAGACATTAGGTTAAGTGAAAGTAGCCAAACCAAAAGTCAAATATTATTTAATTCCACTTATATGAAACATCTAGAATAAAGTTAATTCAGAGACAGAAAGTAGATTAGAGTTTCTCTAAGGGTCAGAGGAGGAGGAAATGGAGAATTACTGCTTAATGAGTATAGAATTTGTGGTGATGAAAAAGCTCTATTCATGTATAGTGGTGGTGATCACATAACATTGTACATGTGCTAAATGCTGTAGAGTTGTATGGTTTCAACTAATATAATAATTTTATGTATTTGACTTTAAAATCAGTAAAAAGATTGAATAAATCAGTTACCTATAAATATATCAAATCTTAAATAGCAGATAAAATACAAAAGACATGGTAGGGAAAGAGACCTGAGTAAATAGTTAGAAAACCTAAAAACCCAAGATCAAACCCTGACTCTGCCTTTACTAATGAGGTTCTCTTAAATGATTCTGTCCTTTGGACTAAGGAATACAATAGCTCCCATGGAGTTCTAGGGTCAATTTATAGCTTATGATTGTTTTTCAGATTATAAACTATCTAAGGTTGAAATGAGCCAAATGAAAGCTTCACTAGTGATGTGTGGGTTGGGATGAAAAACTTGAGTCTATTTTGATTGAAACCCTTAATAAATCAAGCTCCACGTGTGAAATAAGAAAAGGAAATTGCATTTCTAACTTTTTTTACTAGTGGCATAAGGTTTCTGAATAGTAACATGTGATTTATTTAATATAATCAAGGAAGGCAGTCTACTTCCATTTGTTAAAAAATCAAAACAAACAACACCAAAAAGAAATCTGTCTCCTTAAAATGTTTAAAGGAAAATAACTTAAGAATGTATTACAGAAATTATATTATCTGGCTTTCCTTTTTTTTTTTGGTACCAGGAATTGAACCCAGGGGCACTTAAGCACTGATCCAAAGCCCAGCCCTTTTTATTTTTTATTCTGAGACAGGATCTCACTAAGTTACTGAGGCTACCTTTGAACTTGGGATCTTCCTGCCTCAGCCTACAGAGCTGCTGGGATTATAATGTGGCATTTACATTTTTATATAGCTAAGATAGCTAATATTTTAAAAACTCTTCATAAATCAAAGGAAAAAATTCAAATATAAAGCAATATATTGGTTTATGGATCTATGTTGCATCTATACAATGTATATATTCATGGGCAAGACTGGGCATCCATGTACCTTGTTAAGGGAATAATAAAAATAGTTTAGGTAATCTGACACAGTGGGAAGGTTCCTGTACAATAGGATTCTGGTAACTGAATTCTACTCCAAGGTGTTCCAGTTGGTGATCTATATAACCTTGAGCATTTGCTGTACCTCAGTCTCCTTACTTGTACCATGACAAGATTAGGTAACAACTTTCCTAGAAAAAAGTTTTTAAAAAACTTAAGCAGTAGAAACTTTTCTTTAAACTAATTGTTTCAAGAAGCCCACTATTTCAAATAAATACACTCAAGCCACTCTCTTTAAAGTAAGAGAAGGAATTCAGACGTATGTTGGCTTTCTGCTCCCTATTTTCCTGGCAGCTCCTAGGTGCCTCTGAAGAAGCTTTGGCCCTCCAAAGAACATGTCTAAAATGTACTGGGCCAGGAAAACCTAAGACCCCTTCCTGTAGTATGTTTTTATTTCAGTAATATATGTATTTTCATATGTCTCACATAAATGTTTACTTCTGGAGTTCTTTCATTATAAATATATTTTTGGAAAACAGAAGAAAAAGTTCAAGAAAGTATTTCCATCCTAAATTATGCTACTCTAGTTTAATGCTGCCACAATTAAAGCAATTAATTATAGAAATAGATTTTTTTGTAGTTAATTGCTTCTTTTGACCTTTTTTCAATTTGGTATGAATTATTTCAATTTATTTCGCATTTAATTTTTTTTGTAGGAGCAGAATTTTAAAGAAACATGCGTGCGCACATATACACAGACACACACACACTGTGTTCTTTTCCAATAGCTTACTGTGCTCTTAGATCTATTCAATCATCATTGGCAATCAGCATTAAATGACAATCTACCCTCTGGTTAGGAGCTAACTTGCTGCTCTAACCTATCTTTACAAACCTTGCTATATATACCTTAATCCTTTCAAATGCAACTGTGACACAAAGTATTACAGACTTTTAAAAACCTGTTCTCTTGAAAAAAATTGTGGAGCATCAGTAACCAGATAGTATTCTCAAATTTCAGTGATCTAGTCCATGGAGCCATCCCCTATGCACAGTGCTCTGTTTCATGCAGTACATGGCTTTAGCTGGCCAAATCTTTTTTTTTTTTTTTTTTTTCCCAATGAATCAGTAGAACAGTAAAGATCTTACTTTTTTTTTTTTTTTTAAACCAGTAGCATATCAATGAGGCACAGATGTGTATTCCAACTCTGCATGGATGAGCACACTGTTCAATAGTGCTGGCTCACACGGTATCAGGGCGAGTTATCACTTCCCATGAAGGCACTCTTATCACCAGGGCCCAGAGAGGTGGCTGCAAATCGCAGCCTTTTTATTTTCAAGGCAGTTTTGCTGAACATTCAGGCTTCAAAGATTCACACTTCCAAAACTCTATAAGAGTTTGTGAACGCTCAATTTGCCAAAACTGTTTACAGTGTAATTGGGCACCGTACCTGTGTCCATGAGATAGCGAAGGCGCTTCTCCACCAGCGCGGCACGGGTGTCAATTTGCTTTTGCTCATTCTCTAGTGCTGCCAATTCTCCTACAACATACTGACTGGTGTCTTTGAACCCTTTCTGTTAACGAGAACAAACAGGAAGGAAAAAAAAAATCACTTGTAAGTTGCATTTTTCCTTTTTACAAACACTTAGTAAAGCACTTACCTAGAGAACCAAATACACCCATAGTATTACCCCTTAGTAGCAAAAAGCAACTCTATCCCTGTGATTTAGGAATTTTTCATGTGTTATATATACCAAACTTTTGTAAATAGAGAACATTTTAGCTGTTTAGTATTATACTTATAATTTCACACCCAGAGTTGCAAGATTTAAAAAGTGAATACTAAGTTTAAAAATTATCCTTAGAGTTAAGTCAGAATTATTTAGGAATGGACAAGGACAGCAGAGAATTTTCCCTTTGGTGACTACTAAAGAAAAGAAGAGGAAAAAAAGTGTAATATGCAAAAATAGAGCTTTACTAAAAAATTGATCTTTAAAATAATCATTCTGAGAGAAATCAGAGTTGCTCTATAAAACATAAAATTAAAAAGATTTTTTTTTGCTTTTATTGGGACTATACTTTTAAAACATGATAAAAGAAGATGCAGTATCTCCAGTTTTCCTACCAGTAGCTTCTGTATTTAAACATGTCATTCTCTTGATTGTTACTAATTCCTAAAAGCTGTAAATTCTAACCTGACAGGTGGTTTCAAACCTTGCTACACAGGGTTTAATGCAACTAGTATACTGATTTGATTAATCTTCTATTTAGCCAAATTTGGATTTCAATTTAAAAATTTACTTTACCATTCATGTTAAAATTGTTTTCTTAAAAGTTTTATTTGAAATATAGCAGCTCTATTAGAAAGAGTCAATATAGTAAAAATTTTTATTTTTATATTAGAAATTTAAGTCATTATGGGTTGGATTATTATTTATGGTACTGCCACAAAATGGATTAAATATGAGCTCCCTTTGGAACACCTGTTTACTTTTTTATTTTTCTAGAGCTAAGAAGCCTAAGCAACTGAGAATAACTAAAGAACTGCTTAAGTGATTATGCTCACTACCACCACTGTTATTATCAGCACTTATAACATTATTTATTCATTGAGATAAATGTGTAAAATCTTCTGTCACATGCCTAGAAGCATATTAATCTCTAAGACACAATGAGAAATTATCTTTTGGCATTCCTTAAGCAAGAAGCACAATCAAGAATTATGTTAATTATGAGCATATTGTGGAATTCTCATAATCAATAAACATATCTAACGCTAATAATAGCTTGACACCTTCTAAACTAGTAAATTATTTGTACTTACATGTAAAATCAATTTATACCAACTAATTATTAAATTGATTATGGAAGTTGACCAATATAAAGGTGAAATATTTTAAGAAATCATAAAACTGATAACTTCTCAAGATAATTTCATTTTAAAAAGTCACTGTGTTTTAAAAAGATCCATAAAAAATATACTTCAATTTCAATATGAAATGAAATGGAAAAATTACAACAGAATAAATGATAATGATAACTTTAAAATCTGGAATGATTTGGTGACAGCAGAACAGTTTCAAAAGGGACTTTTCCTATTTTTCAATCCTATCCAAAGAGAAAAAACAAACATGGTAGTTTTTCAAGACAATACGAATAACAAAAATATAAGAAAATAGAAGTGATAAGCAACATACAAACTTCATTGCTTTAGCTGATTAGTTAAAAATAGTAATTAATTTCATTACCAGATTTCTTTAGTGTGACTATATGCTATACTCAAGTATTCCATAACTTAAAAGCTATACCAAATACTTGGGATATATAAGTGATATTCTATGTACTTAGACCTTTCCAGGTCTTCTAAAGGTGAATAACTGAAAATGAGAAGTTTTTAGAATTCTAAAATGCAGTTGGTAATTCTGAGTGCATTTATAGGGCTTTTCAAATCCCACAAAGACTATTTTAACAATAAAAATAATGAAAATGTTTAGACAAACTGTAGATAATAAGAAAGTACCATTAAAGAGAGCTATGTTTCCAGACAAAAATTCAAGTTAAAACTTGTTCTTCCTGCTTCTGTCCTGCAGCTGTCCATCAAAAGCAGCTTTCTCCCTGCGGTCTATCAAATATTTCCCTCACAAATCAATTTTACACATGATCAGCCCATACCCCTACTGAGCTGAACCTCCCCGTTAATTAAGTGAAGAAATTACCATATATATTATATTAATGCAAACATCATTCAGCTAGTAATTCACGGCTGATCTGGATAATGGAAAGGTTGAACACCCATTAACCCAAGCCAACAAAATGGGTTGGCTGAGAAATTCTAGCAGGTCTCATGTGACTTTTCCCTCTAACTGCAGCTCTGCGGTATCTGCTATTGTAATAATTAAAATCCTCCCGGTAGATCAATACTGGAATCTCTTTATGGGAAGTGCCCTGATGGAAATGTCTCAAGGAAGCTGGGGCTGTGGAACTCTGAAAAATTCATTTTTTTTTATCTGACAATTATCACCACACTGCAGACTAATTCAACAGCGCACCCCTCTCACTCTGCTTTGAATGCACTGGAGATTGACATCTTAAAAAACCTAACATCTCATTTTAACAAATAAAGGCACTATTTCCACATACAGTTTGGAATTATCAGCAATCATGAAACCACACAAAAAATTAATATACATTAAGCACTTCATCTTCTGATGGCTTCCTCTGAGTTTCAGTTATCGCTGCCTTCTCCTCATTTCCTTTCTTTGTATCTTCCTGTATTGATCTCTGCCTTTTCATCTCTTAAAAAAAGGGAAGAGACATGTAAAATTATTATAAAGCTTGATATTTGTGTATTGAAAGGTGGATTTACATTATCAGCTTCATAATATGTGTGTGTGTGTGTGTGTGTGTGTATACACACACACACACACACATATGTATGTATGTGTATAACTACTACTAAATCATAAGATTGGAAACATTTTAAAAAGTGTTCCTACCTGGTCTATTCTCAACATATTGACTGAAAGACTGAAGCTGAGTTTTTCTGACTGTAGAATCCTTATTGAACAAAACAGGATTTTTAAAACGTTCTGTTGCTTTTTGTAATCGCTCAGTCCGGAGATCTTCTGTGCCATTCTAAAAGTAAAACAACAAATTGTATGAGAATACTAATCATATAAACATGAAATTACACATTAAGATGGCAACTTTTATTAATTTAAGACAATAATGCTGACTTAGAACCTTCAGAAACTCTTTGAAGAAAAGGGATTTTAAAATACTCTAAATAGCTCAACTATAAGTTCAACTGCCTGTAATAAAAAATTTGGGATTTAGTCCAAATAGTCCAAATCCTTGATAACTTTGATACATTAGATACTAAGAACTCTTGTGTCTTCTGGTGATAGGTATCATTTGAAAGCCCCGTTGCCTCCTATTTCCTCTACTATTCTGCCCCTTCGATTTGTACAGTCCTAAGACTTGTATGACAAGAAAAAATAGTTTCTAATTTTATGCCCATTGAGATAAACCACTAATGCTGGATGAAGGCTAAAAGGTAGGATTATAATACTACCCCACTGAACTGCATTTCATCAGCTATAACTTTCCAAAGCCAGATTTGTAAGTAAGCCCTTTACAGCTAAGGAAACTACAATTATCTCTTCTGGAGCTTCCTATGTTAATACTGGTAACAAATTCAAATGGTTCTATCAACAAGAAATATCCCAGAAGACTGAACCACTGCAGTGTGTGGAAGCTGCAGATACCGAGGTGCTGTGTACCAAACAAATATTTCATTTTATACCTAATCTTTTATTATTTTTATTAAGTGTTTTGAAAGTAAATAGGGAAAGGCTAAGATGCATGACTAATAGCTAAGCCTGCTGAATGCTGAAACTGGTTATCAAAAGCAACCAAGACTTTGCCCTTCCTCTGCATTGAGACAATCAGTAATGAGGGAGCCCTCCAATGGCCTATTCTCTAGCCTCAAGGAGGCCTGGGATACAGAATCCTCAAGGGAAGGTAACAGTTTATCCTTTTCCACAAACAGAATGCCTCATTTATAAATGTGTAAACTGCATTTTACTACAAAAATAAAAACCCAAATCAATGCTGAAAAGCTTCAAGAGAACAGATGGACTCTATATGTTTTTTATAAATACCATTTTCAAAATCTTAGGTAAAAAGATTCATATAAAGGCAATCTTTTTAAAGCATACCTTTTGTTGGAACAACTTTAAAAATTACTACATAAGCTTTTTGGAAAGCAAACCAATTTCATGTATGTAGATGATTAAATCATAAGAAGAAAAACACCTCTCTTTTCTTTTCTAAAAGTTATCTGATATAGTTCTTGTAGTATCATCCTTAAAATAGCCTTCCTAGCAGTTAGGATACAAATAAGTTTGGATTTCTTTTTGATTTTTTTAAGAAAAAATGTGAATTTTACTGTTATTATAGTAACTATCCAATAGTGTAAAACTCAAGTCTTTACCAAAATAAACAAACACAGCTAAATTTTTTTAGGCCTGGCAACATGCTAAAATATCAGTGTGATTAGCCAGTAAATCCCATCTTAAGAAACCTTTTTATGACTAGGGACTTCTGCCACTTTACAAATGTATTCCTCTAAACCCACTAATTCAGTTAGCCTTTTCAATCCATTGTATTATTCTTAGGCCAGCTTCATTCTGCATTAAATCCACTGCAGAAAGCTAAATTGAACGCAAAAAATCAGACCTGATCCAGGCTTCCTTTTGTTCAAAGATAGAGACCAAAAGTCCTCTGTTGCTGCCACACACTTTCATCACCAATTTATAGAAACCGACAATATAGGGGAAAAGCAATGAAAGTCATTGTTTTGGGACTTCAAAGCATCTCTGTGTCAGGGGAAGGAAATCCTTTCAGTCAGCAGGGCAATCCCCATAGTCCGCAGGTGGGTGAAAAGTTATACAGGACTGAAAGTGCCCTAAAGCTAGAAAAAAATATTAATGATACATTGTGAGGAAAAGGAGGGAATGTGTGGATAAGGATAATATAGATAATAACAATATTCTTATAATGTGGCATTTTGGCTAAAACGCAATATTAGGTTAAGATTCAAAATGGCACAAAAGCATCTTCAGGTATGATGAATCTTATAAATAATGTAAATTCTAGTTCATTTAAACAGAAGGAAAGTTGAAGATGATAGAAAAGTATTCTACAATCTTCTAGGCAACATTTTTCTTAGCAAAATATGAATACATACAGAACTCAAGAATTGTTTCTATATACTCTCTACTTTTACTGAAAATAGCAATTAAAAGAAGGAGTTTCTCTGAATAACAGTATATAAGCACTGATTATCATATTGATGTTCAGTTTATTGGCTAGTTAGTAAAAATTTTTATAACTTAATGAGAACAATTTGATAAGAAATTGTTTTTAGGATTATAAGGTATCAGTAGAAACCAGAATATATAGATATTAAGCCAAATATTAAATAAGTAAGATTACCTTAATTTCTTGTTCTGAGCTCTCAGTTCCAGCTTTCTGGGCAGCATTGGAGAATGAATTTGCCACCTGTGGTTGAGCTTCTAGGAGCTTCTTCAGCTTCAAGTCCACCAACTTACTATTTTGTTCTGTTAAATATGCAAAGATTATGAATAACAAATGAGATGTATTTTGATGTGTAGGCTACCAACTTTAGGTGACAGCATAAAAACATTACTGTATTTTTAAAAAAAAGGACATTAGGGGTGCAAGGTAACACATCACACTAGACACATGCAGACCTCTGTGTGTGTGTGTGTGTGTCTGTGTGTGTGTGTGTGTATACACACACACATACACACTTCACTCTCACAAATCATTTCCCTTAAGGAATATAGTCAACATATCTAAGGACACCTAAGTTATACTACAGTTTAATAGCTATGCTTACCTGAAAACTTAAGGTATATGTGATACATAAACAAGTAACTGTATAGATTGTATACAATAAAAATAACAAACTAGATATTTCAAAGAAGAGATACATTTGATTTTAAATTATGATTTTACTATTTCTTTAAAATATGTTAAATGTATACATATAGTATCATATTAAAATAAGTTTTTAACATAATCCCAGTCACATACACACTGTTAGAATATAATATTTAAGTGTGTACATATGTACCCAGCATTAACACAGGGAATATGTTTAAAAATACCTTCTACTTAGATGGCAGAAATATAACAAATATTGTCATTTCTGGAATGTATTAAATATAGATAGAAGCTTAAGCAATTTCAAATTATTATCGATAATTACATTAATCTTTAATAATGAAATAGTTCAGTAGAAACACAAATATTTCTATTCTGACAAAGTCACACAAAACAATTCTTTAATAAAATGGTTGTAAAAGACATGTCTACCATTTGATGAGTGATATTTTTCATAGAGATTAATAACTTTTCTAATTATAATACTCTTAATAAATGCTATTATCATACTTTCATGCAAATTGGTAAGTTTATATTGCCAGGCTTCTTTTTTAAACAATATCTGATGAACTATGGTCAAATCAAGATAAAGATTAAGCAATGTATTATTAAAACACTATGACTTTTATATACAAGTTAAGAAAAGAATTTTGGGGAAAAAAGCAAGTATAAAAATTATAATATACTCTATATGCTTCCAGATTCTAGGTTGCATTCCTATTTCTTATTGCCATAAAATAAACCACAGATCTCAACTGGGAAGCACATGCCAATACTTATCAGAATGCTTAAGAGCTGTAAACAATATATTAGTTAAGTCCAAACAAGAGGATTGAGATGTGTTTTCTTTTTTGGCATAAAGTAGGAAGAGAATTTTGCCCTACTCTAGTATTGAGGATTGAACCCAAGGGTACTCTACCACTGAGTTTTATTCCCAGTCCTTTTTATTTTTTATTTTGAGACAGGGTCTCATTAAATTGCTAAGGCTGGCCTTGAACTTGCAATCCTCTTGCCTTACCCTCTCAAGTTGCTAGGATTATAGATATGAGCCACTATGCCTGGCTGGAAGAGACCCTTTTGAGAATGCAAGGATCAAGACTGTTAGGATTGAAATTAACCAGGTTGCAAAAAGTATCCCACAAAGTTGTAATAGCTGAAACTATAAATTCCCCTCACTTTATTTAAGAGATGGTTAATTTTTCCTATCTTCATAATCTATTGTAAAATAAAGATGTGCATTACTTATTGGCATTAATTTTACATTTCCACACATTGTCTGTTAAGGCTTTGATTCTGTACTTATGGATGTCATTAACAGTTCGGGGATATTATTAGTTTCTAATAAAGCCTTTGGTGGTAGTTGTAATAGCAGGGTAGGCAAACAACAACAAAAGTGTTTTCATAAAGCAACAATCAAACCCACCCAACTTCTACAGTAGTTAACAAAGAAGTAAAAGGTCATTCTAATTTTGGGTTAAACATTGAAAAATATCCTTAAAATATCAGAATTCTCTTGGACTTGCACAATTATAAACATACTGACCTCTATCTAGCAATAACATCATTTAATACTGGGCCATGAAAGAGCTTCTGATAAAAGGGCCTGGATCATCTCAAGTGCTCCTTACAGTTAGGAAAATCCTGGTCAAATGTTTCTTGGAAAAGTAATAGCATGATTTCAAACAAGGGAAGGAGCAGGTAAGCTTTGCAGAGGCATGCTGAAGGTGGGAAAAGGAATGCCTGCTGTCATTCCCTTTAGTTTTTATAGGAAAGATAATTATCAAGGACTTTGTCTCCTCATCTTTAAATCTAAAGATATTACCAAAGAGTTTTTTTTTCCATAACAATTCAATTCAATAAGTATTTATGGAACCCCTTGGATATACAAAGTTTTGGATTGTTACTTGCTGCTGGCTTATAAAGGCAATGCAGATAGAACATTAACCTATTAGAAACCATTAGAACTTATCTTTATATTTGAAACAAGAACTTACAAAGATCAATTGCCACTGACTTACTGATGAGATTAATTTAGTAGTAGTCTATATGATTAGTTTTCAGTGTCATATTGTAGTCAGTTAAGTATGTATAAAGTAATTAATTTAAACATTTAAAGTAAGCATAACATTTTCAAAACAATATTATAATAAGAACTATCAATTCGCAATTGTCAGAAAAATCTGATCTATGTTTTAGATTTACATTTGGATTATTCCATATATATCATATAACAGCACACCAAATATTTAAGAAGGAAAGAAAATCAGTTATCAAACACTTATAAACTGTTTCATATAAAACATAAGAGTGAATCTTGGTAATAAGAGAACATAAGCTATAATTTGTTATTCTAATGTTATTTCTATTTTAACATTCAACTTAAAACAAAATAATGTAAAATTAATGGAAGGTAGATTTAGCTAAATGACTTATCATATAAAACATAATAAAACTATAAAATGAACCTAGTATTATTGAGATAATAAAAATATAACCATAAATTTTGCCATGCAGCAGGACACAAAACAATTTGAAATTACCGGGCGAATCAAGGTCACTTTCTAAGTTAGTAAGTTCATCTCCACCTCCTACAACAAAGCCTTCAGGAATCTCCTCGTTAGTATCTATCTCAATATTATCATTTTCATCTGTAGGAACATGTAGCAATAATGTTAGTTATTATTTATATTTTATGTAATTTGTCCAAAACACGAAATAAGAAAAACCAGTATTTCAATAACAGTTATTCAAATTGAGGTCTCACACAGATAAGCAAGTTAAGAAATTAGTTTTAAGTCACTTTTTCACTATTGGATTAACATTTGTATTTTACATTCTTATGTCAAACATGAATTATCACATCAAAGCAGATGCAAAGGTTTTGACAATTTGCCACATGCTGTCTCTGAATGAGCTCACTGAGTCCTTGTATTTTAAAGTGTAATCTAATAATAATCTCTCATAATAGCACACAAAAATAAGTTGATCTGATGAAGAAGTCATCAAACAGTATTTCTAAATTTCATTTTTAATCATTTATTTGCTATTGATGCATCAAGACATTATTTCTTATAAACTTATAGCTTTATTTAAGCCATTTTATGAAGATTTGACTGATTTTGTACTAATGAATATTGTCATAAAGAAGCAATATGAATAAAGGGTAAAACCAGAATACAGTGCCTTTATACAATGGAAGGTTCAAAAACAAGGAAGGCAATACATCTTGGAAGAGTAAAAATTGAGAAAAACTATTTTTCAAAATTGAGCACAAATGAAAGAGGAAGTCTCCCACTATTGTTTTATATCCTTACTAAAATATTTTAGGTCATAATTAACAAAGTCATTTTAAAAAAACATTTATTTTTTAGTTATAGTTGGATACAATATCTTTATTTTATTTTTATGTGGTGCTCAGGATGGAATCCAGTGCCTCACTGACACGTGCTAGGCGAGTGCTCTATCTCTGAGCCACAATCCCAATCCAACAAAGTCATTTTTTAACATTATGAGTTCCTACTATTTATCTTTTCTCTCCAAATCCTAATGATAAAACTGGTTAATTTTGAATTCTATACATTTGGAAAGGCATAGTAATGATCTGATTTACATATTAGAAGTTTAACTTTAAATTCTGTTGTTGACAGGAAATGGAGTTTCTGAAGAAATGGCTGTCTAGCTCTGGGAGGTGAAGAATTCCCCTAATACTCTGCATCATATTTTTTAAATTGGGTAATTTTTATTAATAAGATATTCCAAAGATTTTTTTTCAAATTGAGAAATTCCAAAATTTCATAGTTTTGGTTTAATCCCCCAACTTTAATCCTTTCTGAAATGTAGATCTTTATATGTGACTTTGCATTCCCAAATAAATATTTACTAAAATATTAATATTGCTAATAATAGTTAACATTTATTGCAGACTTCCCATCTAATGTGTAAGCCATTTAGAAAAGAGAAAATAACAAAGAAAAATGATTGAAAAATCATTTTCCCAGAGGGGAAAAAACTGTAGAGATGAAAATATTGGTAAATGTTTTCAAAGATATAATTAAGGCATTATATCTGGCTATGTTATGTAAGTATAATCAGCTTAGGTATCTTTTCTGATAAACTATGCTTAGCACAATTAGTTGTGCTCACTTTCATAAAAGTGAGCATATTCAATCTCACTGTTCTAAAAAATACTTTAATTTTATAGTTTAGCAAATGAATTAAAAAACATTTCCTGAGTGCTAAAATGGTGTTCAAAATGCTTATTCAGCATTACTCTATGTTAGAAGCAATTTACTATTAATAATTTTTCAGGATCTAGGTAGGGCATTACACTTGATTGTTTCAATCATCTTCCACTGATTACTAACCATAATTAATCTAGAGCAAAAGTATGAAATTCAACATGCATTCACCACTTATTCAAGAAACTTCTACTGTGCTCTATATATACAATTTGCAAAAGACTATGCTGGATGTTGAGATACCAAGTTCTGAAAGGAATACAATGAAATGATTATAATGCCACACAGTATGGGTGTTATGGGGTGACAATAAGGTATGGAGCAAATTCAAAAGATAACTCTTTGCCAGTGACACTACGGAATTTCTCAGAAGCACTAACTCTTAAATTAAAATTAGATCTTGAGAAAAATATAGAATTTCAAGAGGTATAACTGAAGAGACAGCATTACAGGCATGAAAACAGGAAGGGGTAGAGTCTATTTGGCTCAAGCACACTTAAAGGGAAATAATAGGAGGTAAAATTGTAGAGAGTCCAGAAGGGCTGAATGGGAAGTTCAAATTTTACTTGGTAGATACATTGGTGTTCTAACATGATCAGCACTGAGCTTTAGAAGATTAAGTAGCTTTCAAACAAAGCTTCTCATCGTAACCATTTATGAAATATGTTTAATTTATTAATAGTAATGTAATCACTGGAGTGCCTTTTATAAATTAGAAGTTGTTTTAATATTTTTCCTGCATCATTCTTGCTTATATTTTCATGTACCACCTTCTTTTTCTTCATTTTTTTTTTAAAATAGGGACTGGACCCATTTTTAAAAAACATTTTTTAACACTTTTTTTTTTTTTTTAGTTGTAGGTGGACACAATACCTTTATTTTATTTTTATGTGGTGTTGAGGCTCAAACCCAGTGCCTCACACATGGTAGGCAAGCATTCTTTCTTTGAGCCACAACCTCTGCTCTCATATGCCTCCTTCAGTGAGAGAAAAAAGTGGTTTAAAAACTGTTCAGGGGGAGTAAACTATTCATGTGACATCACCCTTCATGTAACATTGCTGACTTATGTGTGGACTGGAGAACAAAAAGGCTAGAGGCAGGAAATCCAGGATGGAAACTGTTATAACTTCAGGCAAGCAGTATGGAGAGTTAAACCTAGAATAAAAGAATTTGGAGTAGATATGACATGATTTGAAAATCAACTAAGTACTGGATTGTAAGAGAAGGGATGTTGAACAGACATCACAATTTTCAGCCTGAGTGATTAGAATGTTAGCATGCTATGAAAAGAAATAGTTAAGTTTGGATATGTGTACTTTCAGGTTCCAGGAATATGTGGAAAATTGTGCCTCCTTTCATTATCCACTTACATAGAGCCAAGTTCCTGCATGTTAAACACATGCAATTTCATTTTATTTCCAGGTTAAATGAAACCTCTATCTACACTACCACTCACAATAGTGCTAAGTAAGTTAACTCAAAGTTTACATATGTATTGCTAACCTTAGATAAAAGGATTACTTCTTGGGAGGGCAAGAGTAAAAACTGGACTCCTATACAGTTTAGGTATTCTTAAGAATGAATTTCTTCTTTCTTTCCATTTGGTAACTTCAGTTTTACAATGAACTTTGAACTTCTTTTTAGCAGTTAATATTACATATTTCCTAACAACTATAGAAATGTTCTAAATGCATTCTAGCAGAACTAAAGTACATGTGCAAGTGTATGTTTAAACATACTACAAACACAGAGATATACATCTTTATGGCTAAACATTTCAAACACAGTGAGTCAGGCAGAAAGTAAACTAGAGATTTATTCTATAGATAAAGCTATATGCAAGTATCATATATAATATATGCATAAGAAAAGGTAAAAGAATATTACATATGCATTGAAATGTGAAAAATGTATTCCAGAATACACTACACAACAATATAGGCAAAACATGGATCTCAAAAGTGTGATTAATAGCACTGAAATAAGGTCAATTGTATACTTTTCCTTTATGGAAAAATTGAATGAAATAATGATTTGGTGACAAAAATGAAAAGAATATCTGCAATGATAAAAAAGAAACTGAGGTTATCATTTAAAATATATTCAGAAAAAATTTAAAAAACACATTCAGATAAAAATTGTTATGATTTTTATATTCTCAGCAAATATCCCCATTAGGTTCACAACTTTTTCCCCCTATGGTACTTGGCACTGAACCCAGGGCCTCATGCAAGTCAGGTAAGAGCTCTACCACTGAGCTACATGCTCAGTTCTTTTTATTTTATTTTGAGTTAGGGTCTCATTAAAGTTGGACAGATTGTCCTCCAACTTACAATCCTCCTGCCTCAGCCTCCTGAGTAGCTGGAATTATAGGTGTGCAACACTCTATTTGGCTAAAAACACAACGTTTAATTCTAAATTAGAAATCAAACAAAAGATAGAAAACACAATACAAATGTTATACTATTGATAAAAGCTGAAAGTAAAAATTAGTGAAGGCTCTTAAGATTTTATTTCAACAAATTTAGATAAATCTATTTTCCATAACTAAAAATGATAAAAACCATGTAGGCACACAGACATTTTCACTGACACAACAAAAAAGTATTTGCCTTATTTATTTGAAATTTAAAACCACAATACTATCATATCTGAGCCAAAGAGAGGTAAAAACATCAATTTAAATTTAAACTATATTAACCTAACTCAAACTAAAGCCGTAAGCTATGGAACACATATATAAAAAATATAGTACACAAATATACATTATACTACACAATATATGAGTATAATATAATCTTAAAACAAGGTAGGTACCTTTCTTGCAAAAGTATTTATGAACCATTAACAAAAATTTAACATTTATTTGGCCAAGATAAAATCTTAATAAATTCATAAAGCAGAAATTCAGGGCACATTTTCTGGCCATATTATCATTCAACTAAAAATAAAAACACTTAACTTTGTCCCCAAACACCTTTTCCTTACAAGTAAGATGCAATAAAAAGAACCCAAAGTTTGTTACATAGATTGAGAATTTTTCAAATGAGGCCATTATGGGCATATAACTACAAATGATGCTGAAAAAACCATGTGCAGTACATCACAAGTACCTGATTCTCCATAAGCCCAAGAAGGATGTCAAATGGAAGATTAGTAAAAGCTAGGATATAGAATCCAGGAAAAGTACAGTTCTGTTATTTACACAAGAATTAGACTATTTCTGGTTGCAATAGAATGTAAGTGGGTTGCTTGATCACATGGCTATACATCTGTAAATATCTTGCATGTATTTTCTGTGGACATCATGAAGTTAAAGACAACTTATCTCAAAACTCAAAACTTTTTGCACTGAGGCTAGCAGCATGCTGTTTGAGAATAGAAAAAAGAGAACTTTTTCAAGTGAGTTCAAGCAGTGGTGTGAGTGCTGATCATGTTCCAGGGTGTGCATCCATCTAATTATGTCAGGTCTTCACTATACTCTGCTCTTTGTCACTCTAGACCACTAGTACTAAAATCTTCCTACCCTCATACTTCACCCAGGCTGGTCTCAAATTATTTCTCTTTCTTCCTTTCACATTATAACTCTTGTCAGACATAATGATTCAGATTAGTTATTCTTTTCCTTGACTTATTAAACTGACTAGGGTTATTTTCACTTAGGAACCAGATTCTTGTGAATCCAAGTGAATTCTGAATTTGCTAAGTAAAGGTGCATAAATTGCAGGTCAGAGGCAAAATCCAGCCCCCGCCTTGAGGGGGAAAATAACAGCCCACGCCCATGCATTAAAATATTGTTTAAGGCTGCTTTCAGGCTATAAGGGCAGAGTTGAGTAGTTAGGACCGAGACCATATGGCCTACAAATCGTGACACAGTGGCTGGTACTACTCGATAGATAAATACATATTATGAATGGCTGAACTTCAGGTGGGACTTTTACCCTTCCCCTTGTCCTAAAGGTCTCTCTTGTACTGATAGTCTCATTAGCTTTAGCTTAGACTTTGAGGCCAATGCAGACATAATCTGATCCATATTATTTAATGATACAGGCTAAAACATACCACTGAGGTTGGGGAATAGACCTGCTCCATTTGTCTTAGGTCAGTCAACCTCAGTTCTCATTAAAAGTCTACCATCACTGGAGATGGAGGCAGAGAAGTTTGAGTTCCAGGCTAGCCTGGGCAACTTAGCAATACCCTATATCTCAAAATAAAATTTAAAAGGGGCTGGGATATACCTCAGTGGTAGAGGACTTGCTTATTTTACACAAGGCCCTCAGTTATTGAAATGTACTGGGGGGGGGAAAGACTACTATCTGATACATGGCTGTTTCTAATATCCAAGGCAAGCTGTGTCCTATGGGAGAAATGGACTCTGGTCACTTTGGACTCCTTAGGCAATAAGGAAGCTAACTCTTCAGCATATTCTCATAAATTATCTGTTAAATCCTGCCTTCTTTTTATTTCACCTGACTGTTCCTATTCTAATCTGTACTTCCTTGTGAACTCTACTGATCCAATCCTCATTTATTTACTTTGTTTATTTTATTTACCTTGACTGTTGAATAATGCCAAATTCAGGTCATTGCTTTCTTCATTGAAGGGAAAATTTTTTTGGGTTATAACACTGACAAAGTCTCTTTGCTTAGTCTAGTCTTGGCATACCCTAATCTGGGGTTGTATTATAAAAATAGGTCCAACTACATAGCTAACCTATGCCACACTATTAATTACAATTTTTTAATTCTTAGTCTTCCTAGAGTTTATATTCATTTGGCATTGTTAACTGCCGAATGACATTGGATCCCTCTCCATCCTACTATTACTATTCTCATACCTGGCTTTATGATGACATAGGAATGTGGTATTTACAGCAGCATTAGGATAGTGTATCTGGAGGATAAAGAATGAGAGATTTTTCCATCATTCAGAGATATAAAAAAGCAAATGTTTCTAACGGTTACTTTGAATATCTGGAATTCTTATGATAAAAGAAATACCTTGCTATTAATAATAAATCTAAAAAAACTAAAAAAAATGATAATAAATCTAAGCAAATTATTATAGCATTATAAGAGCAGTTATTGACATCATTATAAACGCTAATAGAATGGAGAAACTGTAACAATAGGGCCAGGATGTAGTTAGTGGTATAGTGATTACCTAGAAAGAAAGAAGATACAATAACAGTTCTGAATAATAGGAGTTGAAAATGTAAGACGAAGGATTTAATCAAGATATCCATGTTCTTAGATGTCCACAAGGACAGATATACAAGTGCTTGGAGAAGAAAACTTTCAAATTTATGGACTGGAAGGCTAGATACCATAGGCATTAGTTAGAATTCTCTACAACAGTATGCTTTTAATATAAGGATTCATTTTGAAATAACAGCAGTAAGTTCCAGTTTACTTTGAAAAAACTTATGATTGGCCTAGAAAAAGCTTACCTTTGTTTCAGCTCTCTAAGGTCTTATTCGAGTCCTCACTTGCCTGCTCTTCAGGGTAATCTTAACATTCTAAGATTAATTCAGGACAAGTACCTAGCATGTTTTGGTAGATAAATAGGTTATGTACCTTTGAAATCAAAAGCCCATAGGTTTCTTAAATGTAAAAATTTACAAATTAAAAATGATCAAATTGAACTCTGAAAGGTAAAATTAAATTTCTCTTTATATAGTCCTTGTCCCAAAATTAAGCTTAGAATAATCTCTATAAATATTGAGGAAGACTCTTTCAGAGTAAGGAGACTAAAAGGAAACAGATATGGAATTTATTCAAAAATTTTACATCCTAGGCTACAATGCCATAGTATTATGAAAACTACTTTTAAAAGATCTTGTTTAAAGTGTAAATCTTGGGGCCCTGGGTTCAATCCACAGCATCAAACCAAAGTTAAAGCATTTTTTTTTAAAGAGGATTTTTTTTTCTTTTAACATATTTTATTTATTTTTATGTGGTTCTGAGGATCGAACCCAGGGCCTTACATGTGTGAGGTGAACACTCTACTGCTGAGCCACAACCCCAGCCCACAAAGTTAAAAGTCTTTTATGTCAAAGCTCACCACTAACAAGTCTTAATGATCTAGATATTGAGGATTTGATTGCATTTTACTTACTTCTTATGCAATTCATGAGGTATCATAGAGTATCACAACTCAAGAAATATTCTTTTAATAGTAGTAAACCATAAAGTGAAAAGGTTGTTTTGGAAATAGCAACAGTTATCTTCTGATTTACTACATTTCCTGTAGGTTTTTTGCAACATATCAATATTTTAGAAACTTTGTTTTTGATGCAATATTTTGAAGTAAGAATAAAAAGTCCTAAAAGGTCCACTGCAAATTTCTGGGTTGTCTGTAGAATATGATACAAGATTCTTTAACTCACCTCCAGATGCCTTTGACCTTTCTTTCAACTTTTCTGCAGCCATTTCACCATAGCTAGGAAGTTCTGACATCTTCACTCCAGATCGAGCTTCTGCTATTAGCTGACGAGCTCTCTCTCTCAGCTGCCGACGTCGCTCTTCATCTTGCTGCTAAGATATATTGAACAGTTGCCAACTCAGTAATTGACAGAAATGCAATTTCATTTTCAATCTGATCATCATGATAGTAACTGGTTTACAGCATGGTGCTTGGCCCACATTATAAATAGGATGCTCTATATCAGTTGGATGTCACACCATTTTAAAAAGCCATCCTAAAATCAGATTTTTAAAAAACATTTACCAATTATTATTAAAATATACATTAAAAATTCAAACTAAGGACTGTTTGACAATACATATTACTGAGGAAATGCCAGGAACTATTAATAAAAGAATTAGGCTTAAAGAAGAAATTTACAATACTAAGAACAAAATTTCAATTAATACTCTATTTTCTAAGAACAGAATTTAACTTGTTATTTTCTAATAGAGTCACAGAGCACTGTCTGCTTCTTTCATTAAATAACTAAGATGCTGCCTTCTAAAAAGGGATTATTATGAATTGCAAATAATCAATTTGCTTTATAAAATTGAAAGCATATAAAATAAGGCATTATTACAATAAAACAAAAACTACAATAACCTAATACCTCTTTGCAATTTATCTTCCTTTAACATCTCCTAACCTCCACAAAACCTCACATCTATTCATACAAAATTGCTCACATCATGTAGCTTCATGTACTGTGGCTTTGAATGTCATTTCCTCTTTCTGGACTATGTTTCTCTCATATTATTTAGCTCCTAACTCATCCTTCAAGACTCAGTTCAAACCCATCAAACTTATCCTGACTATCCTACTTTGGATCTCACTGGTGGAATAAAGTGATCTTTTCTCTATGTAATTATAGTAAGCGTGTGTGTGTGTGTGTGTGTGTGTGTGTGTGTCTATATCTATATATGTGCATGTGTTAATACTTTTTTAAAACAATACTTATCAAATTATACCACAACTCTGAAGAGAGGCTTTCTTCCCAGTAGAATTGAGCTACTTGAATGCAGGAGCTATATCTGATTTATTTTTGTATTTCTGGTCTATAGTACATACCTTGCTACCATGCTAAGTGTTATAAAAATTTCAAGCATGAAACTTACTATTTATACTCTTCAAAAATCTTATAATATAGAGGAAAATATAGAATAGCCATAGTAAAGAGGTATGATCAAAATGCTGCAAGGGTTCAGAAGAAAGAAAGAACATTTTTGGCTGAGGAGCAAACAGAATATATTGTGGTCTTTGAGTTGGGCTTAAAGAATGAGTAGGATTTAGAATGGTCTGAGATGGGAGTTGCTGGTTAGGTGGTGTCAGTGCAGGAGGCAGGAACAATACAAAGACATAAAAGAAAGAAAACATATTTTGGGGAAAGAACACAATCTAATTTTCCTGAGCATAAGAAAAATAGTGATAGAAAATTAAGACAAGAAAAATAAAGTGGGGTAATTGTTGTAGATGCCTGGTATAGCAGGGATTTACAGCAGATCTCAAAGTATAAGCCTTGGAGCTTGCAGTGAAGCTCAGGAGAAAAAGTGCTTTAATTTCATTCTAAGGCAGCAGGGATCACTAAAGGGTGTGTGTGTGTGTGTGTGTGTGTGTGTGTGTGTGTGTGTGTGTGTGTTTTATAAAGGTTTGAGTTTTTTTTGTTTATGTTTTTAATATGTAAGTCTTTTCTTTTTAATCTAGGGGAATGAACAACCAGAGGTTTATTTGAGAAAAGATTAATCTGGCAGTAGTGCAAAAGATAGGATGGTATAGAAGGACTGGAAAGACGCTAGTTAAAAGGCTTGTGTTAGAATCTAAGAAAGCTATAATGAGATTCAGGAAGAGGATGTGGCAATGGGAATAAAAAGAAAGAAGTGTAAGAAATGTATTAGAGCCAGAACTGGTAAATGTACCAATTCTTGGTAACAGATTAAATATGGAGGAAGAAAAAAAAGACTCAAAAGTTTTAAGGTTGGGCAACTTAGAACTATGGAACTAATAATAGAAAGACTAAAAGGAACTACAATAATGGAGAGAGAGGAAGGGAGGGTAAAACAGACTGGGTTCAAGGAGCTGGCAAGACATTTGTGTAAAGATGTTAGTAAGTAGTTGGGGAATAAAACTGATACTAGGATGTGGGGTCAAAGTAGGATTACAGAGCTGATGGATGACATTACAGGAATATTTGGAAGCACCTGAAGAGGTACCACAGGGAAAAAGGAGGACCACTGAGTAAAATATGGCAACAATTATACTTGGATAAGAGGAAAAGGGCAGAAACAAAGAAACAGAACACTGTGTCAGGAGAATAAAAGCAGGTTTTCAAGAAAAAGAGAGTAATCAACTGCAATAAATGTTAGAAATTAATGTCTGAAAATTTAAAAAGGGCAATTATACCTGGTAAACAATATCATTAGGGAGGGGTAGAAACCAAATGGATAGAACTCAAATATAGGAAATTGTTTTACAAATTTTGAGATCATCTAGAAATCAAGAGGGTTGTCAAAATTAATGATGGTAGATTAATGGAGCTGTCAAGTGGACCCAGGAATGAGCTCTGAAGTTCTCAGTGGACTAAATGGGATGATTTCAGTATTAAAAAGAACAATGATTATACAGAATTGAATCAATGAAAAGTTTGAGTCCAATAGGATATTAAAAAATTAGAAGGATATAAAAATGCTTTTTGTTATCACTTGAGGCAGCTATTGAAAAAAATTACCTAAAAATCACTTTTCAAATCATAATAAATGATTATGGCAATGTTGTCAACTGTTATTAAAACTCTTAGGTAAGCTGGGCTTGGTGGTGCAGCCTATAATCCCAGGGGCTTGGCTCAGGATGCTGAGGCAGGAAGATCACAAATTCAAAGCCAGCTCAGCAATGGCAAGGCTCTAAGCAACTCAGTGAGACCCTGTCTGTAAATAAAAACAAAATAGGGCTGGGGATGTGGCTCAGTGGTTGAATGCCCCTGAGTCAACCCCTGGCAACCCCCACCCCCCACCCCTCAAAAAAATCTTTTGGGTAAATGTCTGGTCGGGAACTGGATAATCAAATTATGCTGTGGCAGACTATGTATTCCAAAGATGTCCTGAAAGAATCTCTCCTCCTACACACTCTTCTAAAGTATGATCTTGTCATCCCCTCGATAAGAGGTAAAATTTAATTTCTCTTGGCTAGCTTTAGTGACTTGTATATAATCAATAAAATGTGGAAGAGCTGCAGGTGATTCCAAGGTCAGAAAAGGCCATACCCATCTACCTAGTTGCCTTGAAATTCTTGCATTGTGTACACTCTCTGGGAGCCAGCTGTCTCCTAAGCTCAAGATGTATGGGCTCTATTCAACAGTACCAGACAAGTTTCACTTTGGGTTATCCTGGCCTAAGAACTAGACATGAAAATGAAGAAGGCTTCACAACTGGGGATGTAGCTCAGTGGTGGCAGAGGCCTTACTTAGCATGCATGAGGCCTTATTTAGTATGCATAAGGCCCTGGATTCAATCCCCAGCACATTAAAAAAAAAAAAAAAAAAACGGCTTCAGATTATCTCCGCCTCTAGCTATTTTGAAATACCCTCAGTTCAAGTCTTCCCAGCTGAGGCCTCAGACAATGCAGAACAAAGCATATGCTATTGGGTCCTGACCTACAGAAGTAAATCCATAAGTACAATAATACAACATTTTTTTCTATGTTTGGGGTCACCTGTGACATAGCAATAGTAATTAGAACACATGCTTAAATAATACCACAAAGATTATTATTAATAGTGAATCAACTATACATTATATGTTTTTTGATGTGAAGCATAAGAAATGCACACATATAACATTCTACCCAAAATGTTTAAAGTGAATCCACTTAGTTTTTAGAATTTCTAGTTGATTATATACACAAAGGATAGAGAAACATGATAAATGACACAGCAAGAAAACAACCAAATTCAAAAGGTAGGATATTTGGGACAATTGATCTAGTCACTTTAACAAATGAGTTAGAAAAAACAGAGACATAACAATAAACAACTAACCAACTACCAACTATCATCATGACTACCAAAATGGACTTAACAACCAGATGCTACATATTAGATACTGGTTTGGAGAAACCATCTATAGATGATATTGTTTAGGCAACTAGAAATCTGAACATGACCTTAGTATGAAGAAAAGAGAAAGCAAAATGATTTAAAAAAGTTTACAGAGTAATAACCTCATTTTGGCAAAATAAATACACATAATATACATGCAAGAAAAAGAGTTGAAGGGTATACACAAAAGTTTTCATGGTGGAGATTTTGAAGATCAAAATGTGATACTTTTATTCTCTTTCCTGTAATTGTTTTTGTTTTCTAACTTTCTTCAATACAAATGTACTACTACTCTTGTAATAAAAACTAACAATATAAGAGTCTTGGAAAGAAGAAAAGAGATGAGATGGTAGACTTTCTGAATATGGACTGTGATAAAGGAAAAAGAGAGGTCTAACATTCAGAGAAAGTTTTCTCAGTATTTGAAAGCACAAACTTATTTGTAGGCTGAATATAGTTTACAGTAGGTAGAGTGCGACTAAAGATGCAAAAGTAATATACAAAAATACTTTGACTGGGAATGTAGCTCAATAATAGAAACTTGCCTAGTGCCTAGTACCTAGTAGGAGTGAAGCCCTGGGTTCAATTTCCAGCACTGCAGGGGGGGGGGGAAGAGCTGTTGTTCACTATCAATATTTCTAAACTTGGAAAATATTCTAGGAGGAAAGGGAATATGGGCCTGATAATGTTGATGGTTGCTGATATTCCCTGAGCTTTTATGTGTGAAGTGCTTAATATGCACGATCCCATTTAATTGTCAAAAACCTATTTTTACCAATGAGAACACTTAGGTTTTAAGTCCCAAGGTCACACAGCCAGAACTGATGTCACAGCCAGAAGTTTAGCCTATGTCTCTTTGACTCCATAGCCCTTGTTCATAACCACCAAACTATTTGATCCCAAAAGTATCAAATTACATGACCAACTGAGGAAAATTGAGCTTTTACTAAACTTTCATCTTTCAAACTTAAGAAAAGTTAAGAGCACTAATAAAAACCATTATTTAATATGCCTCAGGCAACTAGGTTTTAAGTGAATTTCACTGTGTGAATAATAACTTCTTACAGAGCTGGAATTTGGTGATTCAAACTAAGATGAAGTGGTCTTAAAATGAAATAAATGACCCTACCTTTCTGAATATGAAATGGGAATCTAATTTTTTTCTGTCAAGCTACCACCTCTCCTTCCCTCCTGCCATACTCCCATCTGCAAATGTTTCTGAGAGCTTACCAAGAGTGCAATTTAAAGCAGGCAATCATTAATAAAACCAACTCTAAATACTAATTAGGACACTTTATCAATTTCCATGTAAATTGTTTGTTTGTACTTATTTACCCATCATTGTTCTCTACACAATAGAAAAAATGCAAATGAACAAATCAGAATTCAACCCTAATGGGACTTTCTGTTTATAACCATTAGCCCAGAGGTGTGCTGTAATTCAATTCTCAAGTAGCAAGATTTAGCCTCATTAACAGACTGCAAGGGCAGGTTACAACTCATAAAACCCTACAGTAAACAAAGTTTATGGACACAGCACAAAATCTTGAGCCTGATTGACAGAATTCTAGTTCCCTATCAGATTGCCTTAATTTACTTTTCTACTAATGTCCTAACACTACAGAGACAATTTTGCTTGGGCCTAGAGCTCTTCAGCAGGATGACATATCTGCATTGTTTGTTTTCTCACTCTTTCGCTTCCCTTAAGACAAAGAACCTATTGCAAAAATAAAAGTTAATTGTTAAAAGTCATGAAGGAAAGCTTGTAATTATAGTAATTGATTATGCAATTTTAGTTTAACTGATGGTATTAATTTCTAGTTGGTCTCCAGATTCATCCTAAGTAAAACTATTTTACTTAAATTTTAACATGTATCTTCCATTAAAAGTCAGTTTGTGCAGTAATATTTAAGGGATAGCAACAAATCTATGCTTTTTTGGTTTTTTAAATAAAAAGACTCATATTGTTCATGTCCAAGTAGAACATGACCAGAGAACATGGACAATTATTACTTTATTATTTTGTTATAGTATTCATTACAAATAGCTCAAGTATTGTAGGTAATATTTCTGACAATGATGGTTTGCCTAAACCTATAAGTATAGAAATGTATTTTTGCTATCTGCTCTGACCATTTTACATTCAAAAGGAGACAGGGGCTCACTGCTATAAAATCATCTGTTTATTAGGACTGATGAAAAAAGAGGGAATCTTTTCACTGGTGTGCGGAGGAAAGGCAATTTAGAAGACTGCTGTCATTAAAATAAATGGCATACTTGAAAAATTCAGCCCATAGGAAACCTTTATATCTTTCTAAACTTAAACTGAAGTAGATTTTCTGTTTCTAAGAACAGCTCTGATGGCATTTATCCTTTACTATACATTATTATTTTGAGTTAGACTTAGTTATAGTGGAGAATTTAGCTTTTCTCAGATGGATGTACTCTTTGGGGGATATGATAGAAGCTGTATTTTTGGGCAGTCTCCCTTCCCACGACTATCTTTTACAAGTTATAACACATTTTTGAGAAAAATAATTAGTTCTGCATGTTTTCACATGTGTGCATGTGTTCTCTTGTTTACTTCTTACAATTTGGAGATAGCTACTATTCCTCATTTGATAGTAAGAAATAAATTCAGTGTTTGCTTGATTTTGAAGCATTGGTCTTTTCTATCACTTAACTAGTGTTCACAGCATTTTTTCTGAGGTCCTTCCTACTGTTATCTAATTTTTAAAAATCTCAGTTCTTTATGTATACTTGGGTTATGCAAATGAGTTAAAAGTCCTCTTTGTGCTACTGAATAGGACAGAAGAAAATGAATGTTTATATTCATTTAAAACACAGATTTCCCAACTTTTAAGCTTTGATGTTCTCTTTGCTACCATCTTCAGGTAAGGCAAAAGTCCTGCTATGGTGCAGAAAGAGCCCATATTTCAATATGTCAGATTTAAAATATTCAAATACAGAAGACAGATTAGCACTTACCACTTTGGCCATAAACTAAAAAATAATATTTAGCCCTTTCATAGTATATCTTCAAGTTTCGGTTTTCCTTATCATTCTGAAATGGTATGCAATCTGCTATAGATAGATGCACTAGTAAAACTTGACAATTTAAGGACAAACTCTTCAAGAATAAGTAATGTAATTCCTTGTTTCCTTTCCATACAAATGTATTGGTATGCAATTTTTATATTTCACACTTCACCGACATCTAGGCAAGCTTTCTTCCACTGCTTCAATGGTGCTACTTTTAATTTTATCCTCCTTAGTCGTAGTAATTAAAGTGATCAGCAGTGGCATCCCAGCGGCTTTGACACAGCTACAACCCCCTAGCAGACTTTTGCTTTTAAGGGGAATGGGAAGAAAAAGACTGGAGTTTCGTTTCACAGAGAACAAGAAAATCAAGCTTCTCCAATCCTCAACTTTATTCAATTGTTCTTTCAGCAGCCTTTGGATCTTAAGAATCAAATAAAAATGGCTGCCATGGGGGGTCCTTTTTATACTTGCCGCAAATGTCACCGATTGACATTACTTTAGCCCAAAAATGATGCCATGGATTTGTGAAGGAGAATTAGAACATGAGAAACTGTCAGTGTAGCTGCTGAGATCATTACCCACCTAAGGGTGTCTTTCATAATGTTAGATATTTTCATTCAGTCAGTTGAAAAATATAGGTTGAGAAGTCTTTCTATTTAAGAAACATATGACTACACGTTTTCATGAAGTAAGCCTTAAGAAAACTTTAAAAGTATTTCAAATAATGTAGTTTCACATCCTTATCCTTTGTAAAATTGTGATTAGAACAGAACAAAACATTCTTATTTCCACCAAGAATCTCAAAATTCCATATCCTTTACCTCCTTCAATAACATGATATACTGTGTTTATTTGTGTTATCTCCAGAGATCCATGCAGTATTAATTGGTCTTGAATTAATTAGGACTAAATAAATTTTAACCTATCTGAGTTTCTTAAATGACAGTTTTATTTAGTATTGCTAACATTTTATGGGAATCTGTTCTCAAAATTAACTTGAAATTCCTTAATTTTGAGAATTAAGGATAAAAACCTTGAGTGTCACCCTTTCATCATTAGATGGGACGCAAGGCTCTGTTATTAGGTATTCAGAAGGAATAAAAAAATTAAAGAAGAAAGAAAGAAAGAAAAGGGGGGGGGGAGAAATTCTGTGCTTGTCCAGAGGCAAGGATTACCAAAGTCCACCTATTCATTTACTACAGAAGATAGAATAAAATATAAAATAAAATTACAAGATTTTTTTAAAGGTTTAGCTAACTAGTAGAAATTTTACTGCCAACTTGATCAGTTCTTGACTGAAT
>NC_135488.1:70796126-70908626 GCF_052094955.1 Ictidomys tridecemlineatus
AAACTAAACTGTTAGAGTACTACTTTGATATTATTGAAGTACTACTTTAAAAAAGTTTTTAGGCTGAGGCAGGAGGATCATAAGTTTAAAAACAGTACGGGCAACCTAAAAAGACCCTCAGAAACTTAGTGAGACCATGTCTCAAAACAAAAAATACAAAGGACTGGGATGTGGCTCAGTGGTAGATCAACTCTCAGTTCAATCCCCAGTACCAAAAAGAAAAGAAAAAAAAAAGTACCTCCTGTTGAAGAATGATCATCCAAAGAATAACATTAGCTCATTGTGTAATATACAGAGAATATTTTCTTAATTTAATTAAATCCAATGCATTTTGTAGCAATTAATAATATGTGATTAATTATCATTATGCAGGGTTTGCTATGTAGCATTAATTATGATGAACTCATTGGCTTTTTATATGCATAGGAAATATGTGACTTTGGGAAGTACGGTGCTTACAATGTTTTAATATAAGTTAGACTTAATAAGCTTTGGAACTTTATATGAAAAACAAAGAGTTTTCTAAATAAATTTTAATGTTGAGCCAAAAATATCATTTAGGGAATAATCTTTGTAGATTTGACATCTTTATAAATTGTACTCTACACTAGGAACATCTTTTGAAGCATCATCTTTATGTAAATCACTGTACTTGGCATGATAAGAAATATAAAAATGAATAGCTTCAGTCTCTGGACTCAATGATCCTGTGTTACCAAGGTAATTTGAGAAACTTCTGATTCCTTAAACCATGTTCCAATGAATTATTTAACTTTGTAACTCTCCTTGATTCCTCTGTCACCAAGCTGTTTAAGTTCTTTCTGTCCTTAGGAAGGTGGTTCTTAAACCTGGGTCAAAGTTAAATCTCCTGAGAGTCTTTTAGAATGTACACAGGTGAGTACAACTTCCCCAGACATTCTGAGTTAAATAATCTGCAACAAAATTTGGACATTGGTGTTTTTAAAAAATGACCAAGTCTCTGGAGGTGGGTGGGAAGTTACCCCAAAAAGGTAAATTTTTTTTTATTTTGATGAAAATGTTCTAAAACCATGTCATGATGATGGTTGCATAACTCTAAATTCATAAGAAATCAATAAATTCTGAATTTAATGAGAGGTATGTAAATTTTACCCCAATCAAGTAGATAAGAAAGAAAAAATTATAGAAGATGTCCAAAATGTTACTCAGAAGAGTGTATTGTCTTTTAAATGCACCATTAGAAAGAAAAACTCTGAAAAATAAAACAAAAACAAAAATGAAAGAAACAACAATCAGGGAATCTAGCACAAGAAAATGGAAAAAGAACAAAAATAGAATGAAGGAAATGGTAAAAATAAAACCAAAAACTTGCTGGGAATAAAACCAGTGACCCAAGAACATTTTCTTTTAAAATAATAATTTAATGATCAGATCTCTATTAATTCTAAAAATTTTTTCAAAAACCACATTAACAGCATTGATAATAAAATAGGAGTATAACCATAGACACAGGATATGTTCAAAACATTAGAATACTAAATGCAATTTTATAACAACATATTGAGAAATTAGACAAAATGGAAGAAATTATAGGAAACTATAAATTTACCACAACATATAGAAGAAAAACTAAAGAATAAGTTGGTATCCTTAATTTTTTTCTAAAGTTAATCAAACATATTCTTATCCAGAATCTCTAAGACCAGGTGATTTTATGGGTAAATTTTCTCAAATTTATCTTCCAACTATGGATAATTTCTACATAATTTAAACTGGTTTAGAAAGTGCAAAGACATAGAAGTCTGTTGAATTCCTTCTAAAATTTAACATAACATTTGGATCAATGCCAGACAAAAATAATATGAAAGAAACAAAGAAAAATTGTAGCTCATTCTCCATCACAAATACACAAAGAACCTAAATTTAATATTTAAAAACTAAATATAGCAATATATGAAAAATATATCAAGATCAAATAGAATTTAGAAATGGATGTTTCAACATTAGAAAATCTATTACTTTAATTCATGGTATTAACACATTAAAGTGCATTTGCTAATTTTGATAGATTCAGAAAAGGCAATACCAATTCTGAACAAAAATTTTCATAAATTAGAAATATAACAAAACTTTCTTGATAAAGAGTATCTATCAGTTGTCAATAGCAAACTTCATATGAAAGTGCAAACTTAATACACTAGAGAGAGATTTCCTGTGAGAGTCAAAAACAAGACAAAAATAAAGTTCAAAGATATTCTAAAACTCCTAACCAATGTATTTAAGAAAAAATTCTCTTTATAGATAGATATTGCATAAAGACAGAAATATTAGAACAGATTTAAAATTTTTTTTTAAATGCTATGGAACAAAATGCTATGCTTATATATAGTAGAACAGATCAACAAACTATTAGAACTAATACAAGATTCTAGTAAGGAAAACTTAAAAGGTATACATCAATATACTAATTACTATTAATCATTGTAACTACCAAGGATAACCAGTTTGAAATAATGAAAAAAGCCTCACTTACATTACCTATAAAACTATCAATCACAACGAAACAAACTTATCCCCAAATATGCAAGAGATAAAAGAAACTATGAAATTTACTAGAAATTACCAAAAAAAGACCCAGGTAAAGAGAAAAACATACCATGATTCTAGATGAGAAGATGTTGTAAAGATGAATCACCTTAAATTCAAAAGCTCCAATAGGATTTTTTTTAATGGAATTTGGCAAGCCAATTGTTCATTTGGATGAGTAAATTAGCAACAATGTCAAGCAAGTTGCATGAATAAAAACAACAAAAAGCAACTGAATTATTTAATTGATATGAAATAATCTATATTAATTGAGTTACTTTTGCAATAAAAATAACCAGAGGAAATACTTTATAATCTTGAGGTAGAAAGATCTTAAGTAAGACACAAAAATTAGAACCCATCCAGGGAAAAAATTAGAAAGTTAACTACTTAAAAATATAGAACTTCAGTAAAAGATATTTATAAAAAAGAAAGTATTGGGCTGGGATTATAGCTCGGTGGTAGAGAGTGTGCCTAGCATGTGCAAGGCACTAGGTTCGCCACATATAAATAAATAAAATGAAGGTCCATCAACAACTAAAGACAATTAAGAAAAAAAGAAAGTATTACTATCTCTGGTATTAAAATAACTCAAATAAATAAATACAAGTATAAATAAATAAATGGCAAACAATAGGAAAAAGGGCAGCGAAGGCATAGTTCACAAAAGGACAAACTACTCACATCCAATAAGCATATGAAAAGATGTTCAGCTCACTGGTGAATAAGAAAATGGAAATAAAAATAAGATTCCATCCAAATTAACCAAAAATTAAACATTCATAAATTTAAGGGTACCAAAGACATGCAAGTAAATATAATGCCCATTCTTCTGGTGCTAGGTGTCTTGGGACAACCAATTAGGAGTAACAAATAATGGTCAAATAACTATTATCACAATGTGACTATCAAAATTAAAAATATTTTTAGCTTACATTTTTAGATTTATATCTTATAGAAACACTTGCACAAGTGGCCAAGGATATATGTACCAGGAATGTTATTTGTAATGGCTAAAAATACAAGATAATTTAAATATTAGACCATAGGGTAATAGTTGAATGAATGCTGACACATCATAAAATGGAAACCCCCTGTGGCCACTTAAAGATTAGAGGTAATTCAAGTTTGGAACAACATGTAGAATAGGGTTTCATTTTTGTGAAAACAAATAATGTATGTGCCTAAATGTTCTTCTAAAAAATATAGAGAGATACCAAAAGGTTGACTGTGTTCACTTGAGAATGGGGATGAAGTCGGTAGTGATGGTGGGATGTGAGGAGTTGGAGATGTTCACTTTCTACTTATAAATTATTTACATTCTGTAATTAATTCTATGCTAATTGAGCTGCTTCTGCAACAAAAATAATAAAGATAAAATGAACACATACAAAGGGATATGACATACAAGTTCAATAATAGAAAACACATAGGAATTTATAATTTAAATATGAGCAAAATTGAAGTAAACTGTGATGCTACAAAAACCTAAATGAGAAGAAATTTTGAACTCTAACTCCATGTTTTATGCATTTGTGAGAACTGCAAAAACAATCACAAAACTTAGGGATTTAATTAGCACTAGTATCAAATCTGTACTCTTCTAGAACTGTGCCTCTACATATTCATGTGTTCTGTTCTGGATCTAGTCTCACCCACACAAATGGACACCATTATAGACACTAGTGCCTTGCCTCTGGAGTTTACCCACTTTTTTGCACCAGGAAAGATACTCCTCACTTTTGTCTTACCTGGTTCTTCAGTTACCTTCAGTTTCACTGTTTCAACTCCTAACCACTCATCTCTTTTGAATTGATATCTTGTTTTCCTTTCTGTGACCTATTCCAGGATATAACGTAGGATAATTTTCCCCCTCCAGCCTCAAAATTGTTCTTCCCTACACCCTAACCATCTAGATATGCTCCTCAGCTACCTCTAACTTAAGTGAAGGATGAAACACACTATTTTCTTCTCCTGTCTTGGGAGATTGGTTCATGTAGAGCTAACTAGAGCCTGAAACTCTTAAGACAGCATCAACTTTAAGATACTACTATAACCCTGGCACTGCACTCTGAATACTTACATACAAAACCCAGTTACTGTTGAACTTTTGGGAGAATGGTTCAAAGTTTAAATATCCTAAACTGCTGCCTGAAAAATCCATTAAAATATCTTCCAAATATTTGACTATCAAAATTGCTTCTGTTAGACTAATTCCTTATACCTGCCTAAGATCCTGTTTCACTGTTCCAAATATGCTTACTTTCTCGTATATCCTTTGCTGCCTCTACCTCCTGATGTTCTAATGGTCATGCTCTATATTACCTAAATCTGTCCCAAGTCCAGAGCTTACCAGACTAAGTATGAGTACTTGACCCAAAACATGCCTCCATAGGCTGTTCAGTGGCCCCTGATTTGGATTGGTTTGAAGAATAAGAGGAAATTACAAAAGAAGGGATTATGATTTCTTGAGTTTAAAAACATTTATTCTGCTTAAAAATTACAAAACTAGGGCGATTAAAGAAACACATTAATTTTTTTGGAAACTTGCATGGCCTCTTGCATCCTTTTTGTATCTTGCACAGTGCCCAATACATACCTTAGACCAAACATTGCAATAATTAACTAAGTAGACTCTGATCAATTATATAGGGAGACAAAAAAAAAGTGAATCTTGGTCTAATTAGTCAGCTGCAACTAAGAATGATGAATGCAAATTAGTTGCTTTGGCCCAGATGCCTATAAACCATGAACAGGAAACCATTTAATCAACCATGGAATGCATGGAATGGACAAGTGACAGGAATAATATGTGGACTGCAGAAGTATTATCAGGCCACATCTAGTCCACCACAAGCCTAGTTGTTTGAGGGTGACAACAATCAATAGGCCACATTGGTCTGAGACTGAGCAAACACATGGCTTGACTCTATCAAGAGATTTGATTCAACTCAGGAGGCCCAAAGACCAGAATACTGTATGACAAGACTTTTAAACAGCAGTTTCAGCTGCAAAACAAAGGGGGTGATTGTGTTTGAAGAGAAGAAAGAGAGAAAGGACCACATACTTCTCATCAGTATTTTCCTAGGATAATTGCAGCATCTGAAGCACTTAGACTTGATGGTAGCTGTGTCTCCCATCTATGGCAAGCAGAGATATGTTAAAGTCAGTTTGTGATTGCTCTCAGTGAATATGGTGAGGGAAACATTCATTTAAAATCATTTAGTAGTTGGAAAGTCTTGCAGTAAGATGTTTCTGCCTTATTTTCAGAATCTACTTTGTGCTGACTGCTCAAAGCTTTCTACACATTTTTGTAGATCAGTAAATGAACTGAGAACATCCTTTATTTGGAAAAGACTTTAAAAAACGATCATTTGGGTTTTGTCAAGACCTTGTTTTCTAATTTGGTGTTGGAAACTGGTTTGGGAAACATAGGGAACTGGTTTTAATGTTTGTTAATCATACTAATCTAAGTGTTGCCATCTTTTTTAGCCCTGTTTTCCCAGGGACAAGGGGATGAAAATAAACACATTGGGAGAAATTGGGAGCACAGAACTTTTCATCTTCTTTCCATGCCTGGATCCAGTGTTGTGTGCTATACTGATGCCCCAATAGCTCTACTTAGAAAAAATCTCTCGTCTGTCAATTAGAATGAAGTATAGCTCATACAAGATGTGTAGTTCTTGTTTTGTTTTTGCTATTATTACTTGATCAACAGGTAGGATGAAATGGGCCAGAATAGGATGCAAACCATTCATTTTCTAGCTATGCCTACAGCAACTTCCTGAGCACAAAAAGGACCAAAGGAGGGCAGGTTTAAAAAAACTATTTGTGAAATAGCTGGTAATGACAAGACCACTGTTAAGCACATGTAAAATAGATATTTGTACATAGCAGCAGGATGAGAGAAACTGATATGTCAAATATTTCAAACACCATGATCAAATTGGAATAATATCAAAAGTGATTATAATCTGAGGTGGTAGAATTCAATTTTCCTTGCATTATGGAGATTTCTCTGAGCACACCCAGGTTAAATGATTACTCTGAGGTTGATGACACACTGATTCCTAGTGCCAACAATGACTTCAGCCTGATGGCAACCTTTACAAATTGCTTCCTGTAAATTCTTTGTGAGAATAACAAGCAATTCATTTTGCTTGAGAGTGACTTTTGGCTAACGGACTCCACCCAACAATCTGGATTTAATAAGACCAAATACACTTTGGTATTACAAACATCTTTCTTTTTTTTTTCAGATGCAACTTTCCCATATAAGTTTCTGTAAAAGCAAAGCGTTTTCACTTAGTATTCAGTGAAAGTCAGATGAGTCCTTATGAATCACCAGCAGTTACTTAGTTTTTATGATGAATTGGTAAGGAAGGGTAAAAAGCAGTGAAGGTCACTGACAAGCCATATTTGTGGTGTGCACTAAGATATTCAGGTTAACTTACAGAAGACTTTAAAACACAACCAGAACAAAGCTTAGCCATTCAACCATTTGTTCACTCATTCATTCAGAATTCAATATATTTCTTGAGTACCAGACACTGCTGTAGGCTCTGGGGATAAATAGTGGAACAAAACAGACAATACCTTTGCTCTCATGGAACTTACATTTAAATAAGGGAACTGGACAATAAGCCAATAATTGCCTAAAGAAAAATCCTTTAAAGAGGACTTGACATATATAGTGGGCAAGATAGAGAAATTACATGCTTGCAGAGGGTACTGGGAGCGTTGAGGACTTTGTAACTGGTAGTTGATAAAATCAAAACAGTAAATATTTACTTGGCATTGCTCCGATGTCATATATAATTTATGTCCTAGTTCCTGAACTTAAAGAGCTTACAATTTCAACTTTCAAGGTGTTCCTGTACATCATGCAGGCAGAGGGGGAAGGAAGAACTATCAGAACCATCCAACATCTTTTTACCATCTGAATCACAGCCACATTGCCTTTAAGGTTATAATCAGTGTGAAGAAGGTTTAGAACCCTTGGACTTTAAGAGATTCAATTTGTTGATGCTGTGCATCCTGTCCTGTTTGGTAAAGAACCAACGTAGTTATTGACAAGACTTTTTTTTTTTTTTAAGTTAGAATGTCCAATCCACTTTTCTTATTCCAACGAATTCACTATTATTAAAGGATGTGAAAATAGAAAACTTGGTTTAAAATTTTTTTTTGCTTTGTTAATTCGAAGCTGCCAGCACCTCTCCAGGGTAATTTTCCCTGCTCAGGAGGGGATAAGCCACCTAAGAAAATTAAAGTCTGAAGTAGCTAGTGAAGAAATAAGAAACAAAGTCAGAATTAGTTTTAAAAGCAGAGCACCTGATAGAACTGTTCTGTTCCAGTCCTGGTGGGAGCTGGAACAGAACAGTTAAAAAATAGCTCCGACTCTTTATTTAAGGGAGAACATCAAAGACAGGGATAAGATTTCAGCCAGTGGAGTCTTGCTTCATGTTGTCTTGAAGTCAACAGGTTGATTGGCATCTTGATAAGCCATACCCATCTCTGAGAAGCTGTGTTGCTATGGGGCTGCTGCAGGTCACCCCATCGCAGGAGCCTTGTGGGACCTTTGTCAGAGCTGGGTGGGAGTTCACATGTATTTGGGCCATCTCACCAGCAGGAATGCCACTGTGAGTTCCCAGTACCAGACTCTCCCACTCAACGGCTTCCATGCTGATCTGATCCAAGCACAGTTCAGGAATGGCTCTCGACACTTTGTTTAAACAAAACAAAACCTAACATTGTGGTGAGGGAAGTCAGTGAGAGTATGCGCTTAGCATGCATGAGACCCTGTGTTCAATCCCTCAATGCCCAGCAAGTGCACTCATGTGCACACACATATATACACACACACACACACACACACACACACACACACACATTCAGAAACAACTCTAGCCTTGTGAAGGAAAGATTGTAAGATTTCCTTGGGCTTACACCTCTGAAATTTCTCTTTTAATTTCCATTCCCACCTATTCTCCCTTCAACTTTCCCATGTTCTGGCTGCAATCCATCAATCAGGGCATATGGTTGTTTTCATCACCTCCTGATATACTGGCCTCAGAGTTCCTGAAATCAGAATTCCCTTATGCTTCTGCTGCCCTTTTGGACCTCATCAAAACTCTATCACTTACCTCCTCAATATGGCAAAAGAAGTAACTCTCTGAAGGACAATCCTTATAATATCCCCAACTACAGTTGCTTATTATTCAAAACTGGACTAACTCTCTTGTCTCTTTACTCTCTTAAGAAGACTTAATTCCTGTATCTAACAAACACATGCTGGGTATCCACCATGTGGAAGGTATTAGGTGGGGTAATTGGGATCTACAAAGATGCTGAAGATAAATCATTGCTACATTTATAGAATTTACAGTTGAGAAGAGGTCAAGTAATCAGATAGCTAAAAAAACAAGATGGAAGAGGGCAAGATGCTTAAGAGAGAGACAAATGAAGTGCCACCTTTGCTCAGGGGAATTCCCTTTTTAGGAACCTCAGAAAAGAAGTACTAAAGCCAGACTTTAAGGGACATGGAAAATTGCAACAGTTCAGAGACAGGTGAACAAATGAGAGTTTACTTCTGGCATTTATAATTTTTTCTTATTATTTCCTGTATTAAGATTCACCAGGGAAACAGAGCAAATAGAATATACATATTTTCTTCTGGGCATTAGCTTATGTGATTATTGAAGCCAAGAAGTCCCATGGTATGCCAATATCCACAAGCTGGAGACCCAGGGAAGCTAGTGATATAACTCAATTCAAGGCCAAAGGCCCGAGAACTGATTAGGGGTAGGGATAGTGTAAATCCCTGATGACAAAGGGCTGAGGTTTAGGGAGCCCGAAGTCTGAGAGCAGATGAATGTCCCACCTGGGTTATCTACATTGGTAGAGGTACATCCTCTTTACTCAGTCTACTGATCCAAATGCTAATCTTCCCTGGAAAGACTTCACAAAAATAATATTTTACCTGCTATCTGAGTATCCCTTACCCTAGAAAAACTGACAACTAAAATTAACCATCATGACACCTTTATAGTCCTTCCTGTATTTATTTATATTCTTCAAATCAGGCTTTCCTAACAAAAAATCTTTTCTAACCCCACAAGCCTCTCATTTTATGTTCTTCAATGAATATTAATTTAAATTTTTAACAAATTTGCTTTAGACAGGGTAATCAATTTTACAATGAGCATTAAAAAGAAATATCTAAATAGCAATAGCAATATGAACTTAATAAAAAACACTCCCTCAAATTTTCATGTTTTTATAAACCCCAAAGACTGACTGGCTTTTGCTCCTGGAGACATTAAGTCCCCAGCACTTCAGCCTGTCCCTGACCCATTCTGTCCTGCAGCTGAACAAAAACTTTAAGACAACGTCAGATACTTGCAGTAAGAAGACCTTGGCCTATGAGAGCTATGGACAGAACAAAGGTGGGTCTGATAGAAACCACCAAGTCGTAAGATAAGAAAGACCTTGACCATTCAGAGGAGGATCTTCCCTAGAAAGAATTTTCACTGGGTTGAAACCAGTCGTGGAGGAACTGGTATTTTATCATTCTAAAGTGTACTTTTTTCTCATCTGTTATTGATTTTGGTAGTTCTTTACCCATATGTTTATCATATTTATCAATCCTACCAGTAATTGTATTATTGTATCAATGTATCATTTTTGCTATCTACCTATTTCCCTACAGGTTCATATATGGGCTTTTCCTACTTTTTAGTTATGTTAATGAGTGCTTCTACACACATTCACATGCCTTGTTCCTTCTAAATTATCTCTGTAGTTTATGTTGTATTTTCCAAATTTAAGTGAAATAATGCATAATTGATAGGGAAGGGTATGAGTTCTAGAAGACTGGCTGTATTTTAATCCTGTGTCTACCACTTACCATCTAGGTGAAACTGGGTAAATTACTAAAAAAAATTAATTTTTTAGTTATAGATGGACACAATTCATACCTTTATTTATTTATTTATTTATTTTTATATGGTGCTAAGGATGGAATCCAGTCCTTACACATGCTAAGCAAGTGCTCTCCCACTAATCTACAACCACAGGCCCAAATTACTCAATTTTTTTTGTTAAAAATAGAAATAAAAATAATACCAATCTTGGGCTAGGGCTGTAGCTCAGTGGTAGAGTGCTTGCCTAGCATGCATGAGGCACTGGGTTCAATGCTCAGCACCACATGAAAATAAACAAATAAAATAAAGGCATTCTGTCCATCCACAACTACAAAAAAGAATTTAAAAAAAACCCCAATACCAATCTTATGTGATTAGTGCCAGAATTAAATGAGATAACACATACAGGTAAACCCCTAGAACTGAGCTTAACACATAGTAAACATTCAACCATATTAGCTATTAATATATAGTTCTTAGCATACCCTTGATTGTATTCTAAAACTCAGTAAATTCTAATTTTCTTCTTTTCATCCACTCAAATTATTAAAACTTGGACAAAGTAATTATTTCTATTAATGGTGGAAACATAAGCTCAGTTTATAAGGAATTTCGAAGGTAAAGTCTCCAATTCATGCCATGAATATCTAAGATACTTCCCAGAAAAAGACTGGCAGCTTATAGAAACACAGGATGCTCCTAAGTTTTCATCATCATGTACTGTGGTTCTTATTTTATTGGTACAAGGATCCTACCTTACATTGATTTACATTTGTCTTTTTCCATTTAACGCTAGAACACTTGGTTTCAGGTGCAAACCTCAACCTTTTACTTGAAGGAAGAGTATGGATACAGGTGGCCTCATAGCCAGTTGGATCCAAGAAATGAGGTGCTGCTTCTTTCCTTCCTGTTTCTGGTCTCTGCCGTTCTCCACCATTGGTTTCATTTTGTCAGTCCAGTGAAAATTTTTTCTATGGTTGATCCTCCTCTGAATGGTCAAGGTCTTTCTTATCTTACGACTTGGTGGTTTCGATCAGACCCAACTTTGTTCTGTCCATAGCTCTCATAGGCCAAGGTCTTCTTACTGCAAGTATCTGACATTGTCTTACGGTTTTTGTTCAGCTGCAGGACAGAATGGGTCAGGGACAGGCTGAAGTGCTGGGGACTAAATTTCTCCAGGAACAAAAGATAGTAGTGTCTAGAGTCTGTAGAGAGATTGGGCTCTGGTTGATGGCAGCAGTAATATGTTCATGAATACATTGATTTCTTTAAATCACATTTTTTTTGCATATTTACTTTTTAGTTGTAGTTTGACACCATACCTTTATTTCACTTATTTATTTTTATGTGGTGCTGAGGATTGAACCCAGTATCTCGCATACGTGAGGCGAGCACTCTATCACTGAGCCACCACCCCAGCCCCTCTAAATCATATTTAAATAAACTGCTTGTTAGAATCCTATTTTAGTGTCTGCTTAAGGGGGAACCAAGCCTAAGGTACAGCTTGATTTCTAACTACTAGACTTTGTTACATCAATATTTGGGTCACAGAGAAATGTTAAAGACTTGAAGATGGACAAACCTTTGAGAATTGATCTCCCTTAACACCCAGAGTTTTGCAACTTGGAACTGTCCTTGTAACTCCATGCCAGGGATATGCATCTTTTTCCTCTTCTCCCCGCTGATACCACTTTCAAAGTCCAGGATTGTTAGTGCTTATCTTCCTTGGTTCTGCCCAAATCTTTGTTTAAAAAACAAATAAACAAAAACTTTACTTTCAGTTTCTTTTCTTTTTCTCTATTTCTTTCTTTTCATAACTGTCCATGCAAAAAAAATGACAAGCAATTTATATATGTATATCAGAAATGAAATTCTACAGTTGCTGTAAAATGTAAGACCATATGTACTGATGAAGAATTATGTCTAAGAGGACATGATGGTTCCAGAGTTTAAGTGGTGTGATGAACAGGAAGTAGAAATAAGACCTGGGTAATCAGGGAAAGCCTCACAGGGGAGGTTTGTATCTCTTGATTCAGTTCAGTCTCCTATTTTACAGATGAGGGAACTATACTCACAAGGTAAAGCTACTGGCCTAGATCCCACAGCTTATAAGTGATGGGCGCCCCCCACCCCCCTGAACCTTCACCCTTCAACTAATTCTTGCCCTTCCCAGGCTGTTCTTCACCTCTGATCCAGAGGCAGCCTTGCTCTGCCTTTGTCTTTTGTTAGTCTCAAATTTTGCCCAGATCACTAGGCCTGGAAAAGGATGAGAACACATAGAAAATTCTCCTTAGCACCTGCCACACTGCACACTGTATTAGTTGTCTAAGAAGGTTTTGCATATGGGTTGAAAATATCATTTGTTTTGTTTTAAATCTTGAAGAAAAAAAATCTAGTTGTGTGGATTTTTTTCCTCCAGATTTAATCGTGAGTAGCATAATTAGCCTTGTTATTCAGCAAAGCAGAAAACAAAATAGCCATTGTAGGTCCTCTTTGTTTAGACCCAGAGACCAATGAAGTCGCTCACTTCTCCCACTGAGTGGCCTGCAGATATTGGTCTCTGGAGAGCACCAAGAACCCAGCGTGGCAGAATGCTGCTGAGTAAGCCCTTCCCCAGCCCAGACTTGATTCTAAGGGGACAATTCCTCTGACTGTTCTCGAGTTTTGTCATATCAAATATTCTCAACAAGTGCTTCCAATTTCTGTTTTTAAAACAAAAATTAAAAGACCAGCACATTCCTTTTATGTTTGTGCAAATGAAGTAGGAGCAAGAATCTGGGGAAACTCCAGCAAAGGCTTTTAATATGTAACACAACTGATATCCTACCGAAGTCCTGAAATGTGAATGAAAATAAGGTACAGTTGTCCCTCTGTACCCATGGGGTTGGTTCTTGGACCCCTACCACCACCTTCTGTGGATATCAGACACTCTCCATCCCAGATATTAGTTCCTTACAAAAATGTGGCATCATATCGTATTTGCATATAGTCTAGGCACATGGTGTACTTAAATCATTTCTAGGTTACTTAGAATATCTAATACAATATAAGGGCTATGTCCCAAATTGCTATATTGCATTGTTAGGAAATAATAACAGGAAAAACATTGCTGCACATGTTCAGTATAGATGCAGTTATTTTTCTAAATATTTTTGACCCATGGTTGGTTGAATCCACAGAAGAAACCACAGATATGGAGGGCCAACTTTATTTACTTTTTGTCTCAGGTTTCAAGATCATATTTTGGTACTTTCTACACTTTGAGATCAATATTCTAAGAATGAGTGTGTCTTCATCGATCTCCAGCAAGAGTGACTCAGGCATAATTGGGGGATCCATTAAAATACAACTTTCTCTTCCCACATCATGCTTTATTTTAAAGTGCAGCATTATTAGCTCACTTAGTGTTCATTTTAGAACAATGCTATTCACCACAAAATCATTTAATTAAAAAGCTAATTTCCTGTAATGTAAAATTTCAGGCAGTTCAACATCAGTTGAGCAGTACACTGACAGTAATATTATGCACACTCTACTGCTCTCGTTTTCTGCATTGATTCATGTTTTACTTGGATATAATCAGACGCATCTCATTTACTACAGAGGGGGAAAAAACCTTTCCTGCAAAGATTTTTAGCACCTGGCATGTGTAACTGCTATCAGACATGAATGTTTGAGATCCATATATGTTCCCTTAGCCAGCCTCAGGACTTGCCTTGGACTCAACATGTGAAGTCCCCAACTAGCAAATAGGTGCAACCTCTATTGCATCACCCACCCAAGGTCACCCCAATGCCAGGGGCCTTTCTTCTCCTACAAAGGAATCATTGTAGATACAAGTCAGAGCTTCTAAAAAAATCACAGGTTCATAGAGAAAAAGAAGAAATGATAGAAAACAGCAGGAGTTTTAGTGAGCTGTGTCCAGCCAGGGGTGAACCTTCTTTCTGGTCATTGTCCCCTTAAAAAGATACAAATAGCAACACATTTTAAAAAGTGCAGGTCAAAGAAAGCTCTAGGAAAGCAATATTATCATTGGTTATTCTTGTCTTAATATGATTTGGCTTCACCAGATTGCAAAACTAGCTGCACCAAGAAAATGGAATTTTGTTTGCTGAGAAAGAAAATTATATAATTGTAAAGTATGGTCAACTTCTGTTAAGCAGAGCATGTATGTGTATGTGTGTGTGTGTGTGTGTGTGTGTGTGTGTGTGTGTGTGTACATGGAACAAGGAACAAGGGCACAGGATACTCTAAAAGAGGTATACAAGGGAGGTAGAAAAGTGCCCAAAGCAAGCATCACTAATTTCAACACTTGGCCTACGAAAGAAGGTGCTGACCCACTGCACTCTCTTTTTCATTTCCTTTTTCTCCCACTGTAGCTTTGAGCCAACATCCACTGCTCCCAGGAACAAGCATTTAAACAAGCATTATTAGTGAGAGAATTTAGCAACATTAGTCATTAAATCAGCTTTTCTGGGAATATGTTAGAAACCTAATTGCCATGGTAATTAATAATCAAAACAATATGACCAATGATTAACAATTAATAATTATAATAATTATTCTCCTCATCATCAAAGCTTCTTTGGGGGTTTATTTGCCAAGTTCTAAACTATGGTACACTGCACTCTCTAGTTCAGGTAGTGAAAGCATCCAAGAATACCAGGCAGGGCTTCTGGATACAGGTAACAGGGTGAGTCCTCTACCTCTGGGGCAGGTCTAGACAGTAAGTAGAGTCTGAGTTCTGGCCTGTGCTCAACTCTCCTCCAAATTGAACATCTTCCTTCATGGCTGCATAGGCAAGAAGATGAGACATTTTTTCTCATTTGTACATAGGCTCTGGGCTGGCCTGAGCCCTGAGCCTAAGATGGGTCTATTGTTGACCCCAGGGGCAGATGAATAGAGTCAGGAATAGCATGCACAAGAAGATTCTAAGCCTTTTTTGGAGGATTTCCAAAACCATAATTTGGAAGTATTATAAGTTGGTGAACAAGCATTTGGGGAATTGTCAAGAGGAGATGCACAATCAACCGTTTAGTGTTAGGACTTTGGCTAAGGGGTTCCTTTCTGGCTGCTGTCAGGCAGTTTTCATTGCCCACCCTCATCTCAGGTGTCTTCCAGGTGCTCCTTGGTTTATTCCATTAATACTTTACCTAAGAAAAGATTTTCAGAAATTCAGTTTGATAATATGCTGGCTCCTACATATATTAAAGGAACTCTTAAACTATCCTCTTTATCTCTGTATATCTCCTTATTTTCTTATCTTTACAGACCAAAGTAAGATTTGCTCCTTTAATAACTAATCAGATTTGCCTGATTCTTGATTTGACCTGAGAACATCCTTCAGCAAAGCTTATTAGAAAGTGAGTTAAAGGGTGGCTCATTGGTGGGGAGACTGTGAAGGATCTTCCAGCTGCTGCAGCCAGACAATCAGACTTTGTTTGTACTGAACCACAGCAGTGTCTCATGCTCTTCCTTGCTCTCTATTTAGCACTTCATCTTTATCTAATGTCTAACAAAGTGGAGTCTGTGGCAGGCGGTCTGTGGTAAGCATAGTCAATCAGCTTACCCTCTGGAAGGTGACAGCAATAAGGAGAGTCTAAATATTTATTTCACAAATAATCTGTCCTATAGCTTTCAACATCCAAAGATTTTCAGTTTAAAATATCAAGGCCCTGGTAATTCTCATGGCTTTTGCAATAAGAGGTCACACAAATGAGCTCAAGTGTCACTTACTGCCAAGCTGGTATAAACCATATAATGTGTCCTACAAGGATGATTTACAAGGAAGGGCACTTTGCTTAGAGCAGGACTGCCACACGTGATTGTGCAGGCTGGGGATACATATTCTTGTGAGACAGATGGCTGTATGTGAGGGTGTGGTAGGAAGCATGGATCAGGTTGGCTACAAACAGTTCTAGTTTAGTGATTCAACACAACAGTAGTTCATTTTAGCTCTTGCAAAATGTCCAGCTTAGGTTAGGCAGGGGGATCTAGGCTGAGCTATTTCTCTATATTCTTTCTTTTTTTTTTCTTTTCTTTTAATTAATTGCTCATGACAATACAATGATCTTGATATATCATACATTTGAGTCAAATGGGGTATAATTTCTCACATTTTTCCAAGTGTATAGGTTGCAGAATTCTTTTTTTTTTTTTGGTGGTGGTGCTGAGGATTAGAACCCAGGGCATCTTAACAGGTGCTTTTAGGATTACCTCAACAATATGAAAAAAATATGGTGGGTTGCGAATTGAATTAAAGCTTCTGTTTGCCAGTGACACATGTCCATTGTGTTTCCATTTCATTAGCCAAAGCAAGTCATATGCCCACACCTAAAGACAATAGAGACAAAGAAGTCCAATTTTACCAAATATCCAGAAGGAGAAGAGAAGGGGAATATTTGGAACAACCTTAATGACTACCACTCAGGGGTACATTTGTAAGGACCCCAGTGCCACCATTGTGTAGGCTAGTAACTCTCAAGTGAGACCAGGAAATAAGACTTCCACTTTATAAGTCTGATAACCACCCTCACAACTTAGGTGTCTACTTCCAGAAGTCTTGTGGACAATGGTCTAGAGATAAAAGCAGTAAGTCCTGACTCTTGCAAACAGATTCATTCTATTTTCATTTCTAAAATAAAGTATTCCCTAAAACACATAATCCATTACTGAGAAAGAGCATAAAATGGGATGTTGATTCTCAGAGGCCTCAGAAGAAAAACCTAGAGGTAGTGGATACTAATTATCTAGAGAGCCTTACTTCTCAGTACTATTGCTCCCTTCCACCTTTGGGTCAGATGTTAAAAGTGATGGGAAACTGGCAGCCATTCTGCTTAACATGCCCCTTTTCCTAAGACACAGAAGACTGGATCAGAATGGAAATCCAACCAAAGCTGGGCCAGAGTCTTTTCTCTAGGAATCTGGAGTTTGAATTAGTAGAAATGCCAGGAAAAAAAGGAGTTTGGACAAATTGTTTTGGGTTGTCTAATGAATGCAGATATATCTGAGATTGTTAGAACTCATTAACTTCCATATGTTCTTCTATGATTCCCACTTTCCTTTGCAGATAGTTTGGGGACATATGACTCAGTTCCAACTAGTGGGAAATAAAAGTGATACAAGCCACTTTTTGGCTTGGTTGTTAGAAATTTTCCTTAGCTCTTTCCCTTATTTGCCCACCACAGTGACCTTGGAGGTGACACATACTAGACAGCATAGTTATAGCATAGAGAAGAGCTTCCCATCCTATAAAAAAATTGTGACATGAGTGAGAAAAAATTCTTTGTTTTAATTTTTTTCTTACTTCAGCATATCCTAAACTATTCTAATATAAAACAAACCCAGAAGTTGTTGTGTTCTAGCAAGAAGCAATAAAAGATGATTTTTTGCAGAGAGAGAGAAAAATGATATATGAGCAAAGAGAGGAACAGAGTTGAGAAATCCCTGGGCCCTTCTAGTGCCTGCTTCCCTTCTAAGGTCAAACCACATTTTTTTGTCCTTGCATCTAATAATTCTCTTATATCCTTATTATAGTAAGTTTCCTGTTTTTAATGAGCTTATGTCAAAGTTTCTGTCCTTTGCCACCAAAAAGAAAAAGAAAGAAAGAAAAAAGAAAAGTTTTAGCTAATAACCCTCAGACTTCAGTGCTTCAATGTATGCTTTACTAATTATACCATAAAGACAACCAACAAGCTAATATGGCTGGTTCTGACTTCTAGTTCCTTCACTCATTGTGTTTTGTTCAGGGGTGCTAAGAACTATAGCAAAATCTCATTCAGATATGATTCCTTAGGACAGCCAACTCTCAAGACACAATTACAAAATTATAGGTCCTGTCTGTTTATCCCAACTTTAAGTACAGGTGGATAATCTTTCCAGTTTATTGGTTACAAATGACCAGCTGACAAGTTACTCAACTTTTGCAATTGTAGTAAAATTCTAGAGCTATCAAGAAAGAGTCACTTGTTCAAAAAGAATGGCAAAGGAATTGATTGGCTCTTCAGAACCTGTGCCAACTTCCTTTCTGCAGGCTGGCTAAATAGTGGATACCTCTTATAGAAGGCAAGCAATCATCTTAGGAAGAAAAACTCTCCACTGTGAATAAGCTGAATGCAGTCACAGAAACTGCAGACAAAAGAGCTTTTGATGACAGATATTGCTGATGCCTGGAGCCTTCAAAGACATTCCAGGAAAGGTGAAGGAATAATTATGACTAACATAACTCATATTTTTTTCCAGGATATTACTCACTGAACCAATGGATCACTTGAGAAATACATCAGTGAATCAGCTTTATGCAATTTGGCAAATAGATTCCAGGTCCCTGAGTTGTTTATATTGACCTGAGTAAACACCCAGGGATACTTTCTGGGGGGAGAAGTAAAGATAGGATGGCTTTGGGAGTAAAAGAGTTTACTCCTCAGTTTTTCCATCAATTGTTCTGCCCATATATGAATGAAATGATCAAAGCTAATTAATGAAGAAAAACTTGAGCACATCCTTCAAAAAGATAAGGACCTCGAGAAAGGACAAAGTCAGAAATATCACCAGGAAATAAGGTGAATCCAATAGGTCACCAACTAACTAAAATAAAATGAACTTATATATATATATATTACAACACTCAAAGGTGGTTAAAATAATAACGGTTACAAATAAAAAGGAGGTTGGTCTGCATGGCCCAAAACCTTTTATTCAAAATTCCATGATGAAACAACTATATGAACTGGTAAGAAGACTCAAGGACCAAATGTGGCCCCTGACTAAATTTACCTTCTGATAATGGCACCAACATTTATTATTTTATGTTTTACTTCAATAGGAAGAGTTTATTTAAAAATAGGTACAGTTTAAAGAAGAATAAAAACCCAATACCCAGTACTTACCACCCAGTCTATTTTAGGAATAAAATATTAATAGTATCCTATTAGAAGCCCCATGCATCTACCCAACTGCATTCTCTTTTGTTTGATCCCTCTCCCCAACCCCTGTGACTGCCCAGAGCTTAACATTAATTCAGAATTTTGTGTTAATCATTCCCTACCTCCTTTATGGTTTACTCACCTACGTTAATATAACTAAACAATATATTGTTTAATTTTGAAAATTTAGAAATTTCCTGAATAAAGATCAAAATTACACTGTTAATTGAAACCTCAGGAATTGTTAAAACACAATACAACCTCTTGCATTGCTTCTCTGAGACTCTACAATAGCCTGTTTGGGAGAATCCAGTGGGTCAAGTCATAAGCTCATCCTAGGAAACACAGGGCTCTGCAAAGTCAGGTCACCTGACAATGTTGCCAGGTAACTCCAGTGTTGGAATCAAGCATAGATATAGTCAGAGGGGAGGCAGATGCTCTTTGTTTTCTAACCTACCTCCAGCTCTTACACATAGACTTACACAAAAAAAATTGATTGAGATGAAACGATTATCCTCTCTGATCCGATCATCAGGGCATGGAATAAAGAACAGGAATTTTATCAGCAGATGGTCACAGATAAAATCTGGACAGGCTCATTCAAGCATTCTGTCCTTAGGTTGGAAAATAAGGTAAAATACCAGTGAAAATTTGTTATGACAGCCACCAATGCATCCATCTTTGGAGTCTCATGCTCCCCTCTTAGTTGCCCTCCTATATCTGTTGATAGCTGGAATTGCCCTTTATCATCCTCAGGGGTATTCCTTTTGCCTCTCTCTTATTGGACCACCTGTTTCTTACATCCAGGATAAGACTCCATAATTTGTGGTGCGCAGTGCAAACCAAAAATTCAGGGTCCCTTGTTTAAAAATTTAAGAATTTGAAAATGCCAAGTATGGGAACTTTCTAGGTGCAGGATCCTGTATGACTGAGGGTTGATATCCACGAAGTGAATCCTGCTTCTCCCATGTTGTCTCCTACTTTGTTTCCTGTTTGAATGGGATACCATCTTTGGGAATTTTGAGGGGAAGGGTGCATGGAAAAATAAGTTTCTTGAGACTCAAATGTCTGAAAATGTCTTTGTTCTATCTTCAAACTTGAAAGAAAACTACTTTATTGTATGACATGGTGCTGTGAATGTTGCAATTCAGAATTAAAATTATAGTAGAATTGTACAATACAGCAACCCAGCATGACTGATGGTTGGGTATGAAGTCATAGGCTGGAAATAAATTTCCTTTGGAACTTTGAAGGTATCCTGTCTTCTTGTTTATTGTATACTGTAGGCATTCTGAAGTTATGTGGATTTAAAATTTTTGTATGTGATCTATTTATGACTTTTCATAAGCTTATATAAGTTGCTTGGCCCTAAAGTTATAAAAAATTACAATATGCCTTTGTGAGGGTCTGTTTTCATCCATTATGCTTACGACCTTAGGGGCCTTTTTGATCCGGGAATTCATGTTCTTCAGTTCTGAGAATTTTCTTGAATTATTTCATTGACAATTTCCTCTGCTCCATTTACATTGTTACAGAATGTTTTTAATTTCTAAGAGTTCTCTCTCTCTCTCTCTCTCTCTCTCTCTCTCTCTATATATATATATATATATATATATATATGATTCATTTTTATAACATCCTATTCTTAGTTTATATGCAATATTTGCTCTTATCTGAGAATATAGGAAATCTCATTTGTTTTTTTTTCTCCCTTCATAAACTCTATTGTTCCATGTAGCTTTTTTCTTGTATTTATTTGCGTATCTTTTTTGTTGAAGGCTGGCCTTAGATATTTGGTAATTTTTCTGATCTTGATTAATAGTGGGGAAGCAAAATACTGATTAAAAGCACTGACAAATGGGCTTGGATATGCTATTTCTTGGGAGGGGGACCCCTTAAGTTAGTATCTTTTATTTTTTATTTTTAAAAATATTTTTTTAGTTGTAGATGGACACAATATATTTATTTATTTATTTATTTTTATGTGGTGCTGAGGATTGAACCCAGTGCCTCACACATATGAGGCAAGCGTTCTCCCACAACCCCAGCCCCTTAAGTTAGTATCTTTACATTTTCTTCTTGTTCTGAATGTTCTGTTTGGTACATAACATCATGACAGAAACAAGTAAGGAAGAAGGCTGGGGAATTAGAATAGATAATCTTGCTCTCCCCTTCAATAGGAAGCCTTGCCTTCAGTTGTACCCACCGACACATAAACTCCAGACTTCTGTTAGATAGGAGAGGGACAGAGACTCCTGGTGCCATCAAGGGAATAAGCCACTACACATCCGATTGTGCTGCTTAGGTAGGCTTTTCTTCTTTATGTAAGACCTCTCCTTTACCCTTGTCCCTGGTGTACCTGATACTGCCAATTTCTGAGCTTTTGAAGGATTGTATGACTTAAAGCCAGCTCCAGATTCAGTCTTTTGGTGTATCTATCAGCATTCCAGCTTCCAAATGTTTGTTACATTTATTATATCTCCTATTTTTCCTGTATTTGTGTGTTTATGTATCTTGTACATATTCCCCTAATATAGTTTTAGGGTGTTTCAGGAGGAAATAAAAATGGATACAGACCTTCGATCCATCACCTTTACTCAGAACCCCACTGGTTTTCTTTAACAGTCTTTTAAGGACTCATTGTACCTCTTTATACTTACTCAAATGTACCCATGCTGAGGTCAGTTCATTGCCCTGGCAATGACACCTATCCTAGGCATGGCTTCTGCTAGTAAGGCTTGATGTGAGAAGCATCTGTGAGATTGTCTTTTTGGAACTCCCTCCTCTTCTCCAGCAATGCCCCTCCCAGCATGGTTACCTCATGGATGGCATGTTCTTATTTGATCACACATCTTGGAAAAGTTGATTGGCTTGCCTCTCTTCTCTAGATTCCTAGATATTGGCCACAGAGATCATTAAGGGAGTCCCTCACTGGTGGTAAATAGTAAGACATAAATTCCTCTGCTTTGCCACTCAAATTTTACAATTAGGTCATTTGTCTGCATCATCTTTTTCCAAGATGTGTTTATCTTTTAGAGAGTTCTTTAGGACCCTTCTTCTCACATGAGAATAGATACCCTAATTCCACCAGTTCATCAGACACATCTAAAATTCCAGCCTTTGAGTTTAAAGGTAGGACATCCCTCCCACTGCATCCATTTTCTAACCTCCATATACTCCTTCCAAAAATACTTAACAAAAACAATTTTCATTTTGCCCTAAACCCCTTCTAGAAGCCCAGTATATGCCAAGGCTAAGGTAACAGAAAGGAATCTTTGACAATGTACCTTTAAGGTTCTCTCAAGGGTATATACCAAACAGAGGTTAATCTGGAACTGTGAAAAGTCAAACTGCTTTGCTTTTCACCCTTACAACCCAAAGCCCTTCCTCAAATTCCTTACCTCTAATATGGAACAGGATTCACCCAAGAGGGGAAATTCCAGAAGAAGCGAAATTGTGGGGAGAGGCAAGTGGGAGTACAGAACACTGAGCTTCTGTAACGCCCCTGATTCAGGAGATAGTACCCACCCTTTTTAAAGGGGAGGGGTTTTAAAGTATTTTAATATTAAAATTCACACGCATCACCAGTAAGTTAAAAGTTTCCCTCAGGGCACTAAATCTGAGCACTGTAGAAAAGGTATTCACTGTGGATCCAAAGAGTTTTGAGGTCCATATTCAAATGCCGTGACTTTGGGCAAGTTAGTTGATCATTTCTGCCTCCGTTTCTTCCTATGTGAAATAGGGATCAAAGACACAAAAATGGAAAAAAAAAAAAAAAAAAAGACACGGTTTAAAAGGTGCCTGGGTGCTAGTGGACGTCCTGACCCAGATAGGACAGAATTCCTATCTGGATGCCAGTCCTCCTAGGGGATGGGGAGGACAGGAGAAAGGCAGCAGGGTGAGCGGAAAGAAGAACCCCACCTTTTAGGAAAACTACGGATTGATAGCTTCTGTATTTCTAACTCACAAGCCCAGATTTTCTCTAGAACCTGGATTATTTTTCCTCCTCCTCCACGAAAAGCATCCCACCACTCCCAGCCAAAGGGTGTCTAGAGCTGGACAGAGATACAAAAGTAGTTGAGAATCCCCATATTTGTCAGGCACGATGGAGGGAAGTTTAACATGAATTTTGTTTTTAACCATGAAGTACCTGATCCCACCAATACATTTGAAATATAATCTACACAAAATACCAATATTAACTTGGCAACTTCTTTTTTTTTTTTAAGTCACTCATTCCTATGACACCTGCTCTGAATTGTCTGTGGGCTTGGAGCTGTGGACAGTGACCCACCACTTCCCAGGGCGCTGGAATTCATACTCAAGGACATTACACCAGGGCGAAACTGCGCATGCGCAGGCAGATCCACAATTTACAAGGCTTAAAAGAGGGTAGGTTTGGAGACGCGGATTTTGGTGAGAATCCAGGGCCACACTGGACTGTGGGGAAAGAGGGACCTCTCCCCTTCCCTGATATATAGTGGTGGTGGAGCAAGTAGTTATCATTCCTCCGAGTGACCCCCATCCCCAGATCTAAAGGGAGAAGGTAGACCAGCTATGAATTCTGCAAGCCGTTCAGAGTATCAAAGACCTGAAACAGACACTAAGGGCTACTCGTGTTAAAAAAATAATAGTCACATCCTTAAATCCTTTTCTCTTGGGAAGAAGGGACATACAAAGTGTAACATTAAACACTAAGATTAACAATCACACTTGGTGCTTGGAATTAACATGCCTTCCGTTACTTTACCCTCCTACCCACAGAACTGGATGAGTTTGCTTCCCCAATTATAAAAGAAGAAACTGGCTCTGAGGGGTTGCTCAAGGTTACAGTTAATAAATGACAGAATCAAGGCCTGAACTAGACATGACCCCAAGCTAGGGTCCTTTGTTGTTGCCGTGTTCCCTTCTCAGAGGAGAGGCAGGTATGTCTTCAGCACCCTAGGCAAAGAGAAGTAACCCCTCTCTCTATAAAGATGCCATCTGCCCCAATACTTGGGAAAACTGTGACTTCCACTTCTTTTCTAAACACAATTTTGTCTTGGCTCTGTGTTTTTTACACATGCCATCTTATGAAATGGCCTACTGGATTTATCGTTGCAATCTATGGAGCTAGGTTTTTTGTTTGTTTGTTTTTGTTTTTTTAATCTAACTGGATCTAAGATAATGGGCCTAACTAGCCCATGTTGAGACCAAGTAATCCAACCATGTATTATGACAAATGGTACACACACCCTTTCAATAAATGCAGACTTTTAAATCACCTTGGTCATTTAACCATTAATTATCCAACCACTCTACAGGTCTTTAATAAGCATCTCTGCCTTTCCATGCACAATTCTATTTTCTCCTCTGCCAGATACTTTCCCCCCCCCCCCCGAATATTATTCAGACACAGTCACTCCTTTACTTAAAAACCTTCAGTGGTTTTCCACCATCTACAGGATGAAGGCAGGACTTGTCACACAGAGCTCCTGCTTGTCCTTGAAGTCCTTAAATTTGAAATAGAGGTAAAATAAAACCCCAAAGTTGAGCCACGTGTTTTGATATAATTGTAAAAGCACAGCTTCTTGTTTTCAGGAACCTCAAATTATATGGAGAATAATCAGAATATAAAGTGTAAATAATAAATGCTTCACCTCTTAGCCCACACTTGACCACGGAGGATTGGGTACTCAGAGGAACTTGGGTACTAAGAGGAACTTGGATGGGGGGCGCGGTAATTAACTAGGAATAGAAAAGCAGGATGAAAGGAAAAGGAAAATGTAAATGTTCTAAATCTGAAGGCCAATGTCACTGCTAGGTTTCATGTGTTCGAGTTGACTCTGGATTTCCTTGTAGCCCGGGCAAAAAAGGGAAACAGGGTCTCTCTGTATTTTGTTAATAGACAGGAGAAAATCTACCAATTCTCAAACAGTCAGTTCTGTAATGCTCTTTTGTCTTTCTCTTCATTGATTTTCTAATTATAAAACTACTGCATATGTTTTGTTAAAATTCAAATTACAGAAACATCTGTAGAGTAAAACGTATAGGTCCCCCTTATCTATACCTCTATTTCCCTTCTCTAGAGAACGGCAACCCTAAGACTAACCATTTTATTTCTAGGTTATTTTTTTCTATGCAATGAGAAGTACTTACATTGATTTGTTTGCTTTAAAAATGTGTCAAATTATGTCATTTTCACTTTACACTGTATCACAGACATCCTATATATTTGTATATATTAATTTCATTTAATTCCCACTATGATATACTATTATTAATAGCATAATATGTTTAATCATTTCCCTATTCAAGTTGTTTCTGATTTTAGTAATAAATAATGAGCATGCTTGTACATACACTTTTGAGCAAATATGTTATATTTCTATAATAGAGTTTCTAGAAGTGAGACTACATGAGTGCATGGTTTATATGTTTAAAATGTTGATGAATTGTCTTCAAAAAGGTTGTACTTAATACTCTAACCATTGATGTCTGAGCATTTCCTTATTCTCTTGCCAACATTAGATTTTTTTTTTTTTTCATTTTCTGGCACAAATTTTTAAATGGAATTTCTACTGGCAAGGTCAACATATTTTCATCAAGAAAGGAGACCAATGAGACAGGATGGCTCTTAAGATGATGGTTTTCAGACTGTGCTCTGTGAAGCCCCAGGAATTCTTAGGGATGGATATAAGGGAGCACAAAGGGACAAGACCCCCACCGTCTTAACCAGGGCAACAGAAATTTTTAAAATCTGTTTTATCTTTTTTTTTTTTTTTTACTTATAGGTGGACACAATATCTTTATGTTATTTTTATGCAGCGCTTGAGGTCAAACCCAGGGCCTGACGCATGATAGGTGAGCGCTCTACCTCTGAGCCGCAACCCCAGCCCTGTTTTATCTTTAATTAGATAAGATTCTCTTGTTAAAAACAACTTTGTAAATCACTGGTCTTGTACCTTATTTCTTACTGAACCATTAGCAGCTTGAATAGGAACTGAAAATATATTCCTTCAAGGCCAAGAGAGTATATCTCCAGCTATAGCTAAAATATACATTGAATGTAGTTTGCACACACACACACACACACACACACACACACACATACACGCACACCTGTGAGAACTAATATTCTTCAATATGCTATGCTTTTCCCTATTGCTCACCTGCTATCCTGTAAAACATCATTTCTCAAAGACTTGAATTAAAACTCCCCTTCTCTAATTAGCTCTCTCCTCACAAAAAAACACACCCACTACCACCAATGTGGATCATGTTCTTTTTTTATTTGTAAAAATTGGATTCTATCTGAGCCTTGTTTCTCCTGAGATCTGGATAACATGCTATGGCCCATGAGTTTAAGACCTCTGGGAGGGCTAAGGTTATGGCTCAGCGGTAGAGCACTTAACTAGCAAGTATGAGGCCCTGGGTTCGATCCCCAGCACCACATAAAAATAAATAAAATAAAGGTATTATGTCCAACTACAACTAAAAAATAAATATTAAAAAATTAAAAAAAAAAAAAAAAGACTTCTGGGAGCCTGTCTGAGCCTTAGGTTCTCAAGGCCTTCTCTGCTGCATTCCCAGGAGATCCATCATGTGATATGCGGCCCCTTCTTTGGTAGTCATGCACACAAACAACAACAACAAACTACTCAACCCAAAGCATTCTTGCCAGAGGCCTGTGTTTGATCCCCAGCATGTGGTGGGAAGAGGGTCAACAAAACAAGCACTGAGTCACAAGGATGCAAACAATTTCAAAATGGTATGGTGAGCATCTTTGTGCTTTTTAAAGCCTCATACCAGCCCTGCCTTATCTCCCTGGTTCCTCCCTTTTCTCTTTATACTCTTTATCTTTTATCTACTTTCCCCTGGCTTCAACTAAGAACTTCAAATTATTTTTCTCCATTAGGCTTGCAATTCATCTTTTCCTAGCTTTTGGTCCCAAAGTCATACGGTCAGTCTCTTCATAGTATTTACCTTGGTCAGGGGTAAAATCCTGATTTGGATCTTTAATGTGCTCCCCAAACTCATGTGTTAGAAAATGCCAGAATGTTCAGAGTTGAAACAGTTAGATTATGAGAGCTATAACCTCATCAGTGGATTACTCCATTTGATGGATTAATAATTTGATTATTTAAATTTGATTAAAAATATTAATGTTTGGTTACTGGTGGTAACTCTAGGCAGATAGGACATGGAAGGAGGAAATAGGTGTCTCAGGGTGTAGCCTTGGACTATATGGGCTGGCTCTTCTATTGCTCTATTTCCTGGCTGCTGTGAGCTTAGAAGTTTTTCTCTGCAGTGTCCTTCGGCCATGACATTTTACCTCATCTATAGCCCAGAGCAATGGAATCATCCAACTATGAACTGAACCTCTTAAATAGTGAGCCCTAAATAATCTTTTCTTTCTCTAAGTCGTTCTTGTTAGGCATTTCGATTGTAGCAATGAAAACTGACTAACACAGAATTTCCATTTAGTAGGTTTCCACCACTGTAGGAGAGATTTTTTTTTTTAAAATAGCAATAGAATTTTTTTTTTTCATTTTGTTTTATACCTCTGGCATTTTTTCCTCATGAAATATGGTCATTGTATGTGTCTTCTAATCATGTTAGAAATCTGGCCCCTGCAACCAAGTGTTAGTAATCCAAGGGCAAGAATTCTGTCTTTTCATAGCTTTTAAATACTCAAAGTCTCTGACATACGCTTTACAAATTTCTAATGAATAAAGCAACCACTAATTATATGATTAAAAAAAGAGTAAATGATAAATAAATTTAAGACCATAGCATATTATATAGAATGACAGATACCTCCCTGAAAGGACTGTAAATTTGTAATTCTTAGAAAGTTAAAAAAAATTCAGATGTATTTTTGATTTGTATTTATCTTTCAGGGTGTCCATAATATAAGGTTATCTGACTCAAAACACTCACTGATTCTCATTTCTGTTTTATGTTGGCCTTTACTCTTCAAACTTCTTCCCCACTTCTTCTAAGAGCTAGATATTATTTTTGTTTATTACCTTCCCACCTGCCCAGTTATGAAGGAAGCAGAGATGATTATCTATATCAATACAATATATTCTCTTGCAGGGATCCCAAGAATAAAGAACGTTATATAAAGAATCATGCTATGTAAACCAAGGCTTAAAACATCCTTTAGTGAACCATTGTAAAATATCACTTGAAATTCCTACAGGATCTTCTGCCTGCTATGTTTAATTCCTAAATCTCATGTTATTAAAATAAGTCTATTTGTTCTTTTATCTACACTGTACATTATACTTTTTTTTCATCAAAACTGGCTTAGTTTGGTGTGAGGAAGTAGGAACATATGACAACTAAGAACTTTGATATTTGACCCTTTCTTATAAATTCAAGTTTATGAAGTCCAAAGCTCAAAAACCAGGTCCAATTCCATTGCAGAAATATATATGTATACATCTGTCCTGTTTGGTTTGTCTGCATTTTTGCCAAAAAAAAAAAATCTACTTAAACTTATTTGGTGCCATGAAAATAACACCAAAAATAATTATAACCAGGTGTTTCACTGCCAAAACACTATCCAATCTCTCCCAATGCTAGTGAGAAGCTTGACCTGCTTACTTATTGACATTTGACTCTTATCTGCTTTCATTTCAGTTGTCCAGCTAAGGCATGTTCAGAAACAGAATGGGTGGGGAAAATGAGTTAGAGTTTTATTTTAAGTACATTTTCTGTGGCTTTCACATAAATGGGATAAATGAAGAAAAAAAGATTGAGGTTCTAAGAAGAAAGATTACAGATGTGGTTTAAGAGTCATCCACACCTGGGTTTGCATCCTGGTTCTAACACTCAGCAACTGTGACACTGAAAAAATTACTTAATCCCCGAAGTCTGCTCCACTCTAAACTGGGGTCATTGATACATTTCTCAACTTATTACTGTAAGGACTAACTGCAAAATATCTGTTCAGTAAGTGGTAGCTCTTCTGTTGTAATTATCACAGAAGCTTAGCTACCCAAAATTAAATTTTGTATTTGTATATTTGTGTCTCCCTTTGAGCTTCTTCAAAACACTTTCATATTCATCATTTAATTTCACTCCCACAACAACCTTGTAAGCTAGATATGACATAATTAACCTCATTAGGAAACAAAAACTAGGTAATGTCAGTGCATTGCCTCAGTCATCCAGCATCTGAGAAGGTGGGGCAAGAATCTATGTCTTGTCCTTACCTTCATGACCCATTATCCAGTCCATTCTCAACAACCTCAGGGAGCTCTTAAGGGCATCAACTGATATTATCCTCCGCACCCTTCCCTGTCTCCATTTAGAATGCTCATTGGCTTTCCAATGTTCATGGGATAAATAGAGAAATCCTTAATGTGGCCTTGGAGGCCTGCAGGTCTGACCCACTTCTCCAGATCTTTTCAGAGCATCCTCACCCTCCAGAGACACTGCTGGACTCTGGTCTTTGAACATGACCATCCTTAGCTATCCCACTCTGGTATCAACTCCTCTATTCCATGGCCTCTTTGCACCCTTAAAAAAAAAAAATCACTTCCTGGGGAAGACGGCCTGACTTCCAGGCTAGTTTGGGTCCCTTCTTATTTATGCTTGTGTATTCTCTTCTTTTCTTCCCAGAATATGTCTCAATTTGTAATCATATATGTGTGCAATGGTTTTATTAGTATCTGTCATCTCTACTAAATTGAAAAGTACCAGTAGAGCAGAATCTGCTGTCTCCTTCTATCACCTGCTTCCAATATAATGCCTGACATTTTATAGGCACTAAAAATATACCTGTTGAATGAATTATACGTGCTGCTAGAGAGAGAGAGAGATGAGAAAAATAATTGTAGGTGAATGATGGTTCTTCACTCTCTCACTCTCCTGTTACTTTCGTACTCTACCTCTACTTTCTTTTTTTCTCTCTCCTTTTAAATTTCTATTTGGAATTGGTCCAGAAAAAGATGGTCCTGATTCCTAGAGTTCTGTATCCTTCATCCAGAGGAACATCAGAAGGAAAAGAAAAAACATGAGAGTGGCAACCTGGCAGCATTATAAGTGAATACTTACATAAGCTTCTTCCTGCCCACTTCCTTCTCTCCACCAAACTTTTATTCTGCCCTAACAAAGACAAACAGCCCTCCGCTTAGAATGCCCCTATTATAAGACAGAGCAAAATCTTGGGAGATGAATTATTGAGTCACAAAATGTAAATTCATTTATAATCATCTTCTTTTAAAAATGTGGGCAGAAAGTGTGAGAAGAAAATACAGAAATACAAGAGGCATTGCAAATATACAGCTAATCATCTCATATCATCTAATCATCTCACTTTGCCATGAGTCAGGCATTCCTCAAGTTTTTTTTAGAGTTGAAAATTAGCATTTCATGATGTTTTAAAAACTATATTCAATTAAAATCAATTTGTTTGGCTGGGTGTGGTGGCATATACCTGTAATCCCAGAGGCTCGGGAGGCTGAGACAGGAGGATCATGAGTTCAAAGTCAGCCTCAGCAACTTAGCGAGGCCCTAAGCAACTCAGTGAGATCCTTTCTCTAAATATAAAGTGCAGAAAAGGGCTGGAGATGTGGCTTAGTAGTTGAGTGCCCTGAATTCACTTTCTCATACTATATATATATATGTGTGTGTGTGTGTGTACTATATATATGTACTATATATATACGTACTATATATATATAGTTTGACATATATATATATATATATATATATATATATATATATATAGTTTGACTGACACCTTATTAATTTATATTGTAAGACTTCTCTGCTCTAAACTGCAATGCAAAGGTTAGATATTTCAAGGTAGCACTGTTGATAATGAATGCATTACAAGGATAGCATTTACCAGGTCACTTTTATCCACAAAAGCAGATAGGCATCTGATTGAGTAGGGAATTCCCCCAAGAAATCTATCTCCTTCTCTCCTACTTCTGTCACTGATGTCCATTATTGAAGGTTAATTTCTTCAGAATGGCAATATTGTTTATTACCAACTTTTATCAAAAATGAAGATATAGTAAATTGTAAGGTGAACCACTATTTTATATGTTACAAAGAAAAAGCTATACCAATTACATAAGATGACATTAATTATAAAGAGTATCCTAATTATAGAGATACTAAAATATTAAAAAAATATGAGTGTTGGACTCCATGAAATGAAAAACACAAACTTTGAAATCAAATACACCTGAGAGACATCGAATTTTTGCCATCTGATCAATGGGTCACCTGGGAGATGTTACTTGTTTTCTCTAGACTCCTAATTTCTCCTTTGTGAGATGAAAGTATTAATATGCACATTCATTAGCAAGAATAACCTGAAATGAAAATTTTAAAGTATTTAGTGGGGAGCCCAGCTCTTAGTTAGAATTCCAAAATGAAAATTGCTCTTTGGAAATTATTTTCTAAAGCAATTACCCACTGGAGCACTTATTAAGTCCTCGCTGCTTATGATTCCTGATTTCCAGGGAGTTCTTAAGGATTTATGTAAAACAGATTTCCATAGATTAAGATATTTGACAAGAAACTTGTTTGGGGGTTGAAGGAAGAGATAAAACCAGAACTGGGAAACTGCTTGGAGAGGGAAGACCTGGATTCAGAATAGGAGGTCAAAGGGTACCAGAACTGTGTGTTTCAAACATTTGTCCACAATTGCCTGTGGTTTTAGTGTGATTCAGACATCAGAAATGCACTCAAAACCTTGAATACAATATGCTTAGTGAAAGAAGTCACTCTCAAAAGGTCACATATTGTGTGACTCCATGTCTAGAAATTTAAGGCCCAGAATAGACAAATCCTTAGAGACAGAAAATAGATTTGAAGTTTTCAGAAACTGAGAGGAGGGGGATTGGGGAATGGCTGCTAAGGTATATGGGCGTTTGGGGGAGATAAAAATGTTCTAAAATTTTATTTTAATGATGGTTGCTAAGCTTTGTAAATATGCTAAAAATCACTGAATTGTAGACTTTAAATGGGTAAATTTTATGGCATGTAACTTATAACTCAATAAAAATGATTTTTAAAAGATCCTGCTATTTTAAAGTCTAGAACTAAACTTTAAAATTTTTCACTTTAAACAACAAGACAACTATACACACTTAGGAAAATGATATATCTAACATCTTTTATACTTAAGTTAATAAAATTCAAAACACTTTCTTAATTTTTCTATTTTTATTTTCACCTGTTACGTATAAAGTGGGCCAATTTAAAATATAGTTTCTAATTTTGTGAATCTGAGAGGGTTCAGTCTCAAGGAATAATGAGTTAGCCTTTGTAGTAATCAGGTATTGTGCAGCAGGGATGCAAAAGAGTCTTATATAAAGGGTGATATTCAAAATATTTTAAAACTGATATGTATTTGGGCACTGACCAATCAGAATGGAGGCCAGCTGGAGGGTCCTTATTTGCTGGGATTTGGAAGAGTCTGCAGGTGCAAGATAAAAGTTAGAGAAGTCAAAATAGGAGGGATTAGGGAATCTGGGCTTCATTGGGGGTAGGGGGTTAATTAGAGATACAGAAGATTTCATTGTGTAACAAGTGGTTGGAACTGTTCTGGGGCATATCTGACACTCTATCTCCTATGTTCGATCAGAATGCACACCTGGCTTTGCAGTGTGGACTTAAACCATTAGAGGTTTAGAGATCATCTGTTCTACTCCTAAAATTTTACAGATGAGGAAACCAAGACTGAGGAAAAATGGAGTGGATTGCTCAAGTTGCATAAATAATGACAGCATTAAAACAAGGACCGAAATCTCCAAACTCTTAATCTAGATCAGATGAGGTAGGGGAAAATGGGCAAAACATCCTCATGCCAAATTAACTCTTCTGCTCCTCATTTTTGTATCATTTCCAAAACATGGTTGCAATTTATTTTCTGGTTGTGTGCATAGGAAAAATGTGTGTGTGTGTGTGTGTGTGTGTGTGTGTGTGTGTGTGTATACTCTGTGTTATACTCTGTGTGTGTATACTCTGGTGTATACTCTGACTTCTCTGACCTTTCTCCTGCATCTCTCTCTCGCTCGCTCTCTCTCTCTCTCTCTCTCTCTATATATATATATATATATATATGTATATGTATATATCCAAAGAGAGAGAGTGTGTTCATGAGAGTGAAGACCTTAAACATGGAAAACAGATGGGCAGAGCTTCCGAATTCTGGGTAATGATTTTAAACTATGTTAATGGGAAGCACCATGGTGCATATGTAGCATCTCTCAACAGAATCCTTACATCCTTGCCAAAGCAAATTTGAAGGGAATATATCAAAGACATTTAAAATAAAAGATGCTGAGACAAAATCTCATTTTGTAACTTTTGTCTTCCTAATTATCAGAAGAAAAAGATCAGAAAATAAATTTTAAAATGTTGACAAAATTGACCTGTTCATCTTATATTTTATTTAAAGAATTTCCAATAGAATTATGCAAGATACTTTTGGGGCTTTTAGAGTTTTGTACGCATTGAGGAAGAGATGACTGTATTGATTCATTCATTCTTAATAACTGCTGGTATTTGAGGGACCCTTTACAGTTTTAAAAGAGCTTTCCTGAATATGTGTCAAAAGACTATTGGCAAGGGAAATATTTTGCAGTCTATCGGTAAGTGGAAATGCAGGCTACAAAAATAGTATGCACAGTTTGTTGCTATTTTTGTTTAAAAGTGTGTGTGTGTGTGTGTGTGTGTGTGTGTGTATTTACATGTGTGTGTTGTGCATAGATATAAAAGAATTTGAAAAGACGTATTGAAATACTATCTGTGCTCCTCGGTTGGTGGGATTATGGATACTTCTTTGATATCTTCCTTTGTCTGTTTCTAATTTTCTTACATTAAACATGTATTACCTTTGTAATTAGAAAAACGTTTAAAGTGTTTTCATCTGCATTTTTCCAATGATCCTCACAACAAGCATGTGAGGTACAAGACCTCCCTTTCTAAAAGAGGATATTGAGGTTCAGAGGAACAAAGGGATCTCCTGCTTGACAGGCAGCAAGTGGAAGAGCTTGGGTTTTCATCCAGGCCATCTGGCTCTAAATCTCATGCTCTCTCCTCTACATTATGATGCTCATTTCTTAGAGCTGGCCTATGTGACAGATCATTGAAGCACATTCAGGGCTATCTTTATGTCACCCTCGTGGTAGAGTGACATCCACCTATTTGTTCATGTTAGTCATTCTGTAAAAGGGGATTCTCTGATTAAAATGGTAGCTGTTCTGGAAGTGGTGCTCAAGAATTGAAGCAAGAAAAAACAACAAATTCAAATGAACGTGTGTTATGGCAATTTTCATCCTTTTGTATCACTATAACTGTACCAATCATTAAATTTTATTTGCATTTAAAAAAGAATCGATACAAGTAAGCTCCAGCAACAAATCCCTGCAGCTTTATTCATTTGAGGAACCATTATTTCAAAGCAATCTACTACACACTGCTCTCAACCTTAAAAACTTCTTGGATTCTCTCTGGACTCTTGTCATCTTTCTTCATATCCAATTTTCACATCTATCAGTTTTTCAAGGTATGAGTTTTTCTCTGACCTTTGTTTTAAAAGCTATTCCTTGCTTGCTAACAGGCCCTGTTCCACTGTGGAAAAGGAGGGACTTGTGGGGAAGCAGAGATGAGGGGTTAGGTGAGGTCCTAAGCTCTGCTAGAAACTCTGAAAATCGAACCCATTGGACCATTACTTCACAGATGAACTCAAAAAGCAGCTACTATTGATTTTCTGGACATGGACGGTGTTCTCAAGCAAGTAAAAATCTCTGCCTTGGGGTTTACTCTTGAACTCTTAATACAAATTTTGCAGCATCAGGTAAATATTATTTATTTTATTTTCATACTAGGGATAGAACCCAGGAATACTTTACCACTGAGCTACATTCCCAGTCTTATTTATTTATTTATTTTTACTTTTATTTATTTATTTTGTACAGGGGATTGAACTGAGGGGCATTCGACCACTGAGCCACATCCCCAGCCCTATTTTGTATTTTATTTAGAGACAGGGTCCTCACTGAGTTGCTTAGTGCCTCGGTTTTGGTGAGGCTGACTTTGAACTCGTGATCCTCCTGCCTCAACCTCCCGAGCTGCTGGGATTACAGGTATGCACCACCACCTCTTTATTTTTTTGAGACAGGGTCTTGCTAAATTGCAAGGGTGGACCTCAAATTAGCAATTCTGCTGTCTCAGCCTCCCAAATAACTGGCATTTCCAGATGTGTGCCACCATCTCCAGTATGAGGTAAATGCTCTGAATCATCAATATTGTTTAGGATTGTGTTGGAAGCCATGTATAAATTATGGGTTTTTTTGAGCCATCATAAGGCAGGTAGGCTGCTTTTCTGGGTACTCCTGGGTGAAATTCTCCAGTTCAAGAAAGCCCAGATCATGCTGGCGCCCTGCCTTAGCTCATAGCCCTTAGGTTCAAACCCGGAGATGGGCGTAACCTTCCAATCTCCAAACAACTTGTTTTCCCCATTCTTATCCTGTTTTCTTCAAGAAGCCTGCCACACTGAAACCTTTTGATGTATTTCTCCTTAAATAAAGAATTTGGGCTGCCAGGGACCAAAAGGGAGTTCTCCTTCAAAGAATAGCCTGACAGTGCCAGGGACCAAAAGGGAATTCTCCTTCAAAGAATAGCCTGACAGTTACAAGAAACAGCCCCCTGGGAGACATCTTGCCTGGGAGACACCCTGCAGCCATCCATCTCCCTGAGACATCCTGTGTTATCTCACCTTGTGAAGACTTCCAGCAACTGCCAATAAGAGAGCTTCCCCATCCCCAGCCCATAAATACCCCTGTATGATCAATAAAAGTTTGCAGCTTGATCAGAACTTTTGTCTTGCTGTCACCTTTCGTGTCTCTTGTCCCTTCATTCCTCCTCATCTAGGTTCACTGCCCACGTTGATGTGTCCTGCTGGTCGGGACATTTGGCACCCAACGTGGGGCTCGAGCCTTTGACTGAGGGGGAACGCCGTCCTCCAGGAAGACTTGGCCAAGCGGGAGCGCGCAATTGCCTCGGCAGACACGACTGAGAGACAGATCCAGGAGGAGAGCGAGGAGGACGCAAGATGCAGCCAATAATCTGTGTGAGGATCCTGCTTAAGGCACTTCTGTTGAACAGGTTTGTGCATGGAGGCCTTGGCCCTCCACCTTCCAACATCAGGGAGTACCTTTTTGGCCCTCCCTGCGAATGCAGGGGAGGATCTTGGACTCAGGCTCCCACTAGTTGGACCCAGACTGCTGACTGCTTGACTAAGGTGGCTTACCTCTGTGCTGAGGTTGACCATAAACTCGGAGGATTTCATCAACCTAAATGGGTATGTGTTAACAAGCCAAAGATTATTCCCCCCAGTACAAGCAAAGCTCTCCAAAGTTGTTCTGCAACTTGTACGTATAGCCAGGCGATGCATGTCTCTTGTTATGCGTCAGCCTCAATTTGTGTTAACAAGCAGGGAGAACAATTTTTTGAAGCCACCCTAACTAAAACTCATGCAGCAGGGGGGACCACTATTCATTATACTCCCGTTCTCTTTGACCGGGGAGGAGAAGGCATATACACCAAGTTACAGTCAGCTGGATGCCAAGGCACTGTTGGTAAACCCTCCTGTTGGCCCATTAAGGCCCCTACAGGGGTCTCTGATGGTGGAGGACCCACTGATGCTGTCAAGCATCTTCAAATAATCAAACATTTGAAACCACAAATCCCTGAGCTCACATATCATCCCTTAGTGCTGCCTAAATCCCAGCTCCCAGATTTAGATACCAATATATTAGATATTTTGGGAACTACCTTCTCCTTGCTTAATAATTCCAACCCCACCCTTGCTGGTGATTGCTGGCTCTGCATGACAACAGGGGCAGTCATGCCTATGGCGGTTCCTATTAATTCTATCATAGACAATGATAATACATGCCAACCTGGATTTCCTTTTAAAGTACAGCCTATAGGCACTTTTACATTATGTCTTTTAGGCGTGATGCAAAATAATACCTATGATATTGATGTTGGAGTTACTTCCTTTGGAAATTGCTCAACAGTAAAAAATTATTCCTCACCCACCCCATCTCTTTGTCCCCCCAAAGGTACAGTTTTTATGTGTGGAGGAAACTCAGCCTTCCCCAAGCTTCCAGCGAATTGGACCGGTGGCTGTGTTCTTGCCTTATTACTCCCTGATATAACTATTGTCCCAGGAGATGAACCTCTACCCATTCCTAGCCTAGACACCTTAGTCAAAAGACACAGGAGGGCAATACAGGCCTTACCACTCCTTGCCAGCCTTGGAATAACAGCTGCTGTGGGCACAGGTACAGCTGGCTTAGGCACGGCTATACACTTTTACCGTCGCCTATCTCAGCAACTTATAGATGATGTACAAATTCTATCAGGAACCATTAAAGATTTACAGGACCAAATAGACTCCCTGGCAGAAGTGGTCCTTCAAAACAGACGAGGCTTAGATTTGCTGACAGCTAACCAGGGAGGTATTTGCTTAGCCTTAGGGGAACGATGCTGCTTTTATGCCAATAAATCAGGCATAGTACGGACTAAAATTAAGCAGCTCCAAGCAGATTTAGAAAAGAGACGAAGGGAACTATTTGAAAACCCTCTCTGGACTGGGCTTAATGGATTTTTACCCTACCTTCTTCCACTATTAGGCCCTTTGTTGGGTTTACTTTTAATGATGTCCATAGGACCCTGCATTATAAACAGGCTGGTACAATTTATTAAAAGACAGATTAATATTTTAGCCTCTAAGCCCATACAGGTTCACTATGATCGTCTGGAGATGGAAGACTGCGCTGCCAACATTTAAAAGGATGTTCTACCTTTCTCACAGGCTTATTTCTTAAGTTTACATCCCCACAGATCCCCCTTTCTTAAAAGTGTCCTTTTACCTGAACTCAAACAAGGCCAAACCAAAAAGTAAATTGTATGGTATTTACTAATTACTGGCCAGTCATTTTGACTCTTGTTTTTTTCCTTAGATTCTGTATTTTTTTTTTGAGCTCATGGTTTTGATCCTATAGACAAGTTAATGTTTTCTGATCAGTTCTATTTTTGATCAACTGTGGAGTTTTTAAACATTGCAATGGAGATTCAAAAACAACAACAACAACAACAACAACAACTACAAGGCCTTGTGTATGTGTTACACTCATGTTGTGTGTTGTATGTTGGTATGTCTGTATGTGTGTATGTCTATATATCATGCAGTTATATGACAATTGGCAGATATACAAAGAGTGCTCAAAAAAAAACAATGGATCCAAATATCTTTGATTCACATGATTCAAATGGTTCAATTTAAATTAGGTAAACAGATAAAAATAAAGATGTCTTTAAAATTAAGCTTATAAGTTTTTCTAGGTGTTCAAAAATAAAACCTAATAAAATGTTGATGTCTATGAAATAATTGCTTAAATTCACAAATTTACAAGTATTGTTTCAAGATGTGAACAAAAAGAAGGTTAACAGATGGAAATGAAAAACTAAAAGGTTCTAGATATGGATTTAATAGAGGGAAAATGTGTTTCTGGACAAAAAGTCTATATGATTAAGTTAACAAAGGGTTTAAGTAAGTGATAAAAAAGGTCTGTGTAAATTGGTTATATGTGTAAGTTTTTAAAAAGTATACAACTATGGTTAAACAACAGCTGTTATTTTTCAATATTGTAATGTTATTTCTTTAAGAGCTAAATTTGGTTAATATAAAATCATCAATGTAATTATGGTGCTATTAATTCATATCTTCCAGGTATACAAGTCTGTAAGGTAGAACCTTCAAAAGAGCATTATATCAAGCTGGTGTTTTGAAGTTGTATGGTAATTTTAGACTTACAAGAAAACATGTTGGAGATTTATTTATATCATTTGTGTTCTCTAACTGGATTTGTTATCAATAAGATATGTAAAGTTCCATGTTACTTTTTACACTGAGATACAATTTAAATGTATTTCTAAGTTAATGAGAGCCTAATCTGTGTGAAGGTTTTATTGTAAAACACAAAAATACTTTGCTACTTTTCTACAAGAGGTTAAAAGCTTCCAGCCTTTCTTTAATTCATGTTTTAGATATGATATTATGTTGTGTTAGCTAATGTTCATGTAAACTTGAGCAACAATTTATGTAGGCTTTGTAAAATGATGTCTAAAAAACAAAGATCAGCTTCAGAACTATAGTACTTAAGATTTATAAAGAGCCCTGCCTTACCTGAGATAAGGCTCTATGTCCCATCTCACTACATGTGAGAGTGACTATGAAAGAAGCAGACCAGATTTCAGTACATTTAAAAGTTGTGTCCAAAAGTTGTGTCCAAAATTTGGTTCTTGTCACGATTACCAGGATCTCAAACAGGGGATTATAATGTATAACTCTGCCAGAATTCAAGGTAGCCATTACATAAACTAAATATGTTTTTACCCTAGTTAATTTTAGTTTGTAGTTTGCTTATAGGTGGTCTAAGGATTGCTTGTTAATGTTTTACAGAGGTACTGATTTAAGAACACACAACCTGGGTTAATTTAAGATAAGGAGTTATCACCTACAGGATAGAGAGATAGACATTAAAGCCCAGTATTTTTAATATAAGGCTGTTAAAACTTATTTGCTGGATGTTTAAGATTAAGTTCTAAAATTAAAGTTAAATTAAAAGGGCCAAGAAAACCAATATTTGGCTCTTGCCCTCAGAGTCAGTCTGAGTCAGGGAATAGGGGACTTCTCCAAAGGGCTCTGTAACTCTAGGCCACATAACCTCCTAAACAGGGAGATTAATGAGACCAGTGGAGGACAGAAAGCCAATCAGTGCATTTGCTGTGAAGAGGAGGGTCATCAGAAAAGGGAGACATCCCTGATGCTTTCAAGGGAAGCCATATGGTCAAGCAAGGCCTGGACCCATCCTAGCGCAAATGGCACTAGCAGAACTGAGAAGCTGCTGTAAGTTCCCTGAGGACTCCCAGGGAAACTCAGCTGACTGTTAACAATAGATAGAAACAAAAGTCAGTTTGACTTGCTTCATCTTAAACACTTAGCAAAGACAGTCAAAGCCAAAACACTGCTATTCCTGGGTATTTTAAATGATAATAATAGTTAAATGTAACCTCCAAAAATAAGTAAACTGGAAGCTGCAAAAGAGATTCTCAGACAGGAATGCCTGATAACCATCAAAAGGGACTTCCAGAATAGTTTTTAGTTTAAGGCCTTTATTTCTAACCTACACAGGTAGGCTTAATGTTTGCTAGTATGGTTATCCAGCCCTAAGTAACAGAATTAAAGATTTCTCTATTAGACATAGGCCGGTAAGGTATGGTCATATATTTTATATAAGTAAGGGGGAGATGCCAGGGACCAAAAGGGAGTCCTCCTTCAAAGAATAGCCTGACAGTGCCAGGGACCAAAAGGGAGTTCTCCTTCAAAGAATAGCCTGACAGTTACAAAAAACAGCCCCCTGGGAGACATCTTGCCTGGGAGACACCCTGCAGCCATCCATCTCCCTGAGACATCCTGTGGCCATCTGTCTTCCTGAGACATCCTGCGTTATCTCACCTTGTGAAGACTTCCAGCAACTGCCGATAAGAGAGCTTCCCCATCCCCAGCCCATAAATACCCCTGTATGAACAATAAAAGTTTGCAGCTTGATCAGAACTTTTGTCTTGCTGTCACCTTTCGTGTCTCTTGTCCCTTCATTCCTCCTCATCTAGGTTCACTGCCCACGTTGATGTGTCCTGCCGGTCGGGACATTGGGCCTTTCCCTGTTGTTCTGTTTCAGTTAATATTAGGGCTGGAAGACCCACCCAGTCACCCTGATTTTAAAACTATTTTCTGTCTGATTATTTTTTTTTATTATTTTCAGACTTATTAATTTCCCCGTTGGTTCACACCTCCAAGCAGAAATCTGCTCTACCAGGTAACCCCGACAATTTGGAATAGAGGTGTTATGACCATGTCGGAAAGTAAACAGAGAAGTTCTGGGTTAAGCCAAATCTTTTGGACTTTGTGTACTATGACCAGATTCTACCTTTGATTTTCAGATCTGCCCTGGGCCCAAAGGCAATAGTTTCTTTGGGTATTTGTTTCTTTCTGCTTCGAAAAAAATAATGCATATCTTCAGCCAGAGGAGAGGATGCTGGTACCTGAGTAATGTGACTCAGATAAGCCTGGGCCTTAGAGGCAGCCCTGTCCTGGGCTCAGAAACTTTGAAGTAGGACTCAGTGCTTATGCACTTCTCAGCAAGAACAAATTAATCTCCCCAAGCACACTGACAAGAAACATAGATTTTATTGTAGATTTCATGCAGAGACACATTCAAGTGTAGTATCAAGCACCACAAAGCAAACTTCAACAAACATTCCTATTAATCATCTGAGATCTCCCCAAAAAGTTTCCTTCCGGCACCTTCTTTTCTCATCCTTCAGTCTTGCCCACACATAGACTCAGTATTCGCTGCTTCTTCTGGGCTCATTCATTCTCCTTTGACTTTTCCCTCCTCACTGCCCTCCTGCAATCAATCAATTCATCAATTAACCAGATTATTTCTAATGCAGAAAAACTTAGTGAACTAAGTTTTTTTTTTAATTTTACTAAGAACTTTTTTTAAACTAAGAACTTTGTATCCTCACACCCACCACTGTTCAGCAAACAAAGAATGTCCTTTGGAGTCAGCTGAGAATTGTAAATTGCAAGTAATTTTTCTCTGTCACAAATAATTTTTTCACTTGTCACAGTACTGTAGGCTTAGCATGCCACCTCCTTCTGAAACTGTAGGTCCAAATCCCAAGGAGATTTTCTTCAAGGGCAGTTCAGCAAAAGCTGGAGTTTTTCTTTAGCAAAACTGTTTCATGGGATGTAAAGAGAGAAATCTTGAATTGAGAGGAAACTAAGAAATTTAAGGTTAAAAAAAGAGACAGGAAGTAAATTGGGTTCTTTACATACATGATTTCACTGCATCTTCACAACTTTATTTTTACAGATGAGGAGAGGGCTTCGAGAAGTTAAAATAAATCTGCAAGCTTTTATTGTAACATCAGAGTCATAGCTGGGATTGTGAGCCAGGTCTATTGACTCTAAAGTCCAAGGTCTTTCTTTATTCTCCACCATCTTCCATGGTTTTGGGATTTCCAGCCTCCTCCATCATGCCATCAAATTTCTTGGCAGCTCAGAGTTGCATCTGTCCACAGAAAGCCATTTTCTCTGTTTCATTAACCTGGCCCAGGGACAGCTGGATTTAACTGCTTTATCTGGCTCAGTCCTTCCCTGTTCCATTGCCAGCCCCATCCAGGCAGTCACTTGAATTCCTGACATCTCATGGGATGGTCAAGGTATCAGCACTACTAGAAAAGATGTTGTGGCTGAGCTTGAGTGCTGGAGTGGAAAGATCCCTGAACCTTCAGGCAATGCAGAACTTAATAACCATTATAGAAGAAATCAGCGTATATCTTTCCACCTCCAATCTCCTTGAAAACAATTTCTTTTCTTTCTTTCTTTCTTTCTTTCTTTCTTTCTTTCTTTCTTTCTTTCTTTCTTTCTTTCTTTCTCTCTCTCTCTCTCTCTCTCTCTCTCTCTCTCTCTCTCTCTCTCTCTCTCTTCTCTCTCTCTCTCTCTCCCTCCCTCTCTCTCTCTCTCTTTCTTTCTTTCTTCACAAAGAACAGTGAAACAGGAAATACAAGAGAATTCACATTGTGGACTGGTTCTCACAATGTCTCCCAAACATATATAACTAGATTTTTGCCCTTTATTTTGTATCTGAATGGTTTAGCAGCTTGACATGAGCAGAACTAGTCTTGTAGTATAAAATAGGACAGAGCATATTTTGGTCCTGTTATCTCCCAGATGCATCATTTTTATACATACAGGACAGGTGGCATGAGGACCTACTTCAGCTGCCCACTCATTGCCTGAAGTGTCTTTGCTTAAGTGAGTTATTATTTTTTTCTATCCCAATTTCTTCAACTATAAAAGGAAGCCAGTAAGCTAGATACTCCCCAGGTAGTTTATAGAGTGGTGAATGTCTGCAAGAACCACTTACCTTATGGGAAATACTGTCTTACCATTCTGGGAAGAATCCCAAACTCAACCTATTTACCAGCAACCACAGTCCTCAAGATAAGCCCAACAAGTGCAGGTAGAAAGGAGAATAATAAACAGAAGTTAAGAAGAGGTGGGTGGAAGGTGGAAGTATGTCTGGGGGAAATGCAACTATGAATTAACATCACTTTGCAAATTTTTTTAGGGTGTGTGTAGATCCCACTTATTCTAGCTATTTATTTCCAAGTTATATTTATTGTATCTTACATAATACTAACATTGTATTACATTAAAAAGTAGACCATGTGGGACTCCTGCTTTTTATTTTTTGGTTTTTTAGGGCTCACATGAGATAGCCCTTCAGCTCTTGCCTCCATATGTGTGAGGAGGGATATGTCAACCATTTGTTGTTTATCTTTTAAACCTTCTCTGATATTTACAGAAACTACACACTGGTATAGCAGTCCACTGAGAATGAAAGGTGCCCCGTCTCCCAGCTGTTATTATTATTAAGTTTTTACAGTTTTGTATGAGGTTTGTTCCTGGATGAGTATAGAAAACTTTTCAACTAGTCCAAAAAGTAATCAGAGAACTTGTGAATGTTGTTTCTAATAATATTCCCACACTCTGCAAATATTTTTCAGATTGTGACCTCTACAACATTTAACATTTTTCTCATACACCTGTCATTGAACAGCTCCCATCTCTTGGCTTCTATGACACCACCTTCTCTTATTTTTCTTTCTCTTTGTTCTCTATATCTCAGCCACCTTTCTAAATCACTTTGTTGTTGTTGTTTTTGTTTGTTTTGTTTTTACAGCCTACTCACTAGGAGCTGGCATTTACTCCATTTCCAGGGTGTGATCACCATCTCTACTCTGAGCAGTCCCACATCTGTATCTCCAGCCTAGACTGCCTTTTAACCTAAAAAGCCACCTATCCAACTGCCTACTCAGCATCTACATAAATGCCCCATGGGGGTCTCCAACTTAATGTGTCCAAAATGAATCTCATTATCTTCCCTCTGAACCTGACCCTCTTCCACAAGTTTACTGACTCTACTATTCACTCAGTTGCCTGAGCCAGAAAGCTGAATAGCATCCTTGACACCTCCTCTTTCATACCCAATGTCCATCTCATCAGTAATCAGACTCACCTGACTCTAATCCTACATTGTCTCTAGAATTTGGCAGTGTCTCTCTGTTTAATGCTTCTACTCCCTTACAACATCTCTAACTTGAAACTTTTTGTGTGAGGGGAGTAGAGGGGTAACCAGGGATCAAACCCAGGACTTCACCCATGGAAGGCAAGCATTCTACCACTGAGCTACCCCCAGGCTCTCCATCTTTTAAATTTTATCTTGGGGCAAGGTCTCACTAAGTTGTGGAGGCTGGCCTTAAAATTGTGATCCTCCTAGTGGCTAGAGGCATGTACCACATCACCTGGCTCTCACTTGGAACTCTTGAATAGTCTTCATCTCTGCTTCCCCGTTCTGCTCCCCTTCACTCCATTCTCCAACCTGTAGTCAGACTTAGCATTTCAAAACAAAAATATGACCATTCTTTCCTGCTTCACATGGCTTTTGAGACAAAATCCATATCCCTTAAGGCTGCTTATAAGTCTTCTCTAACCTGCACTTTATATATATTAGTTCTTCAAGAGAGACATTATCTCTCTTGCCCATAGGTTTTTACATATGCAATTCTTGTTTCTTGAACTTTCCAAATTTCCGACTTCTACTTCAGTAACACTCATAAGCCTTTTCTGATTTCTTTCCCTAACTAGCACCTTATTATCACAATGCATGATAATTATTTACTTACCTGCTTGTCTTTCCATTAGACTACACAGTCCATGAGAGCAAGTGTCATGCCTATTTTACAGATGTATCCCAGAAGCTAGCGTAGCACCTAGCATATAGGAGAAGCCCAATAGATATTTGTAGAATAAATGAATATTTTAAAGAAATGTGTTACTGCTTAGAACCTCAGCAATCTGGGTATCTTAAGACTACTTTATTTGTATGCAATGTAATCTAACTGCTAAATCCAAAAAAAATATTCTAGTTTGGTTTTCCTTTTTTAAGCTTATCTTTAAGCAATGGAATCCTTTTTCAAATGAAATCTGTGTTAGAGAGCAATTTATACAAAATAGACAAAAATAGAGCTGCTCATGTAGAGACTGGGGTGGGCAGCCCCTCCCATTCACCCCTCTTGATCTTGAGAGTTCCAAGGAATCATTAGAACACAGAACCACCTCTGAAAAGTACTGGTCTCACCTATCCCAGGCAGAAACATTCACATCACTTGAGACTTTTGTTTTTTGAAACAAAATACCTTCTGAGAAGATCCCACGAATAGGAAGAGTTGCTTAGCTAAAGAGACAAGGAATCTAAATGAGACCATCAAGAACACTATTTTAGGTTTCATAATGATGTTTTTCTAACATGGATTAAGAGAATTATGTACTCTAAGTCTTTAGGATAATATACTTTGTTAAAGATTTAGAGACTCAAAGTATGTTGGGGCATGGATTGAACACATTTACCAGCAACCTTGACATCTAGGGGTGGCTCAGAGCAAGTTAAATCATAAGAGGATTTACCCTGATGCCATGTTTGCTTTGGTGGGAACCTGAAGTCAATAACACACACAAAGTTCTAATCCTCATTCAGTTGTGCTTTTCCTTATGCTGCTGATACTTGGCAATAAAGTCTAGGATTCTTTTTGTCAGGAAGTTTTTCTCATGAATAGTGTCTTTTTGTCAAAAGGGAACCAACTTGCTCTGGACAGAAACACATTTAGAAAAAGACAAGAAAGACATTTGTCAGTTATCGATCACACAATAAATGTCTCTTGGGCAGATGAGCCACGCTTTGAAGTGACTGAGAGGGAAGTACAGTCAAGGCCCACACAATATGCTGGGTGAGGCTGTGTCACATGCTATCACCAGAGGGCCAGGGTCACATAATACCAGTGGAAGACTTGGCCTTAAATCCAGCAAGTGATCATTTCCTCCAGACTTTTTGAGAAAAATGGGAACATTTTAATGTTTATAAATGCTGTTTGTTTTGACCATAGGCAAAGTTATGAAGTATGAAAAATGTTCTAAGTATACTAATGACTACCTGATGGGGAAACAGGAAACAGCCTCTACTTGGCAATAGTATGGTTTAAATTTGTTTTCTTTTATTGTCTGTCACTTTACAAAGGAACCAAGAAAAAGAACCTATGTAATAATGGTTACACTTAGGAGCTAGGGTCACTGGGAAGAGGCTATATCGAATCTGGCTTAAACTCTGTACATTGCTGACAGTCAATAAACTCAAGATAATTTTACTATAAAAAGTGATTCTTTAGCTGAGCATGGTGTGCTGGCCTGTAATCCCAGCAGGTTGGGAGGCTGAGGCAGAAGGATTGTGAGTTCAAAGCCAGCCTCAGCAAGGCTCTAAGCAACTCAGCAAGACCTCATCTCTACATAAAATATAAAAAAAGGGCTGGGATGTGGCTTGGTGGTTAAGTGCCCTGGGTTCTATGCCTGGTACCAAAAAGAAAAAAAGATACTAAAAAAAAAATGTGATTCTTTGCAGAGACAGATGAGGCAACTATCTGCCTCTTTTCTTAATATTTAGTGTAGCCAGGATACACTTACAAGATGGTCAGTTCAGGTCTTAGCTCAAAATCTTACAGTCTAGCTTTGAGTTGCAGATAACGGCAAGTACATGAAGTGGAGAGAACACTGTATTGCTACAGCAGTCAGCACAGGAGAAGAGAAGCCTCTGGAGGAACTGACACCTGGGTTGAGTCTAGAAGGATAAATAGGACAAAAAGGAGCAAAGAAAGGAAAGGTAATCTGGGGATAGAATGAGGGGAGGAATTCTGGATGAAGAAAGTACCATGTTCAAAAAGAGGGAAAAAAAAAGAAAGAAAAAAAGCAGAGCTCTATTTGAGGACACATGGCAAGCCAGCACCGCTCCCTTGACATCAGTTCTGATGTCAAACTCCACTGTGTGCTCAGTCTCATTTGCACAGTGTTACACATAGGAAGTGTCAGGTTGAAATTCCAGGTGCTTGGATCTGGGATTTTTTTTTTATTTCTCCCAAGTTTCAGGTGGACTGTATTCACAGTCCCAAACTTCTTGGCTTCTTCTGTGGCTTTAGCTTGCCAAGCTCCTGTCGCCACATAGTCAGCACACTTTCTTACTTTCAGGCAATCAGGCTTAAAGGGACAGTGCTGAACTGGCTGGACCTACTTCCTTGCACAAAAATCAACTTGTAGTTGTCTACAATGGCAAACAATTCCCTTGTAAAATTCTGTGTGTTGTTAATAATGTTAGCAGGATCTGTTGATGTGGCTCATCTCAAGAACTAATACTAATTCCTCTGTGGTCTATCAACTCCTTTCATATCTCTAGTAACACTGAGCATGGCAGGTTGGTAGGTCCAGGCCTGAAGGTCACCACCTCCATGGAGTCCACTAAGTGGCAGAAATGAGAAGTCAGCCAGGGAGGACCCACCCAGTGGGCAAGGAGTGTCTTCCAGATACAACCTTGCAAGACTGGCAACTAGTGTCCATTCTATATTATTATGAGGCTGGTGTTTTAAACTCTAAAAATAATAATTTCACACCACACTGCTGCTAATAAGTTATTTCTAACTTGCTTATCTGATCATGTTCTTTCTCTGCTTAAATCCCTTATGGGCCCTCTGTAATGTTAAAGACTGATATCTCTACTTTTAAGCTTGATGCTTTCATGTCCTTCCTGGCCTTGATCCTGCCTACTTTTCCAGCCAAATCTCCTGCCACATTTTATATTCCCTCCATATGTCCTGAAACTTCTTATCCGAGTCAGTAGATGTTTCCAAGTTTGGTATAAATTTTTTGCTGGTGTCCACGAGAATGACGGTCGGCTGGGGTCAGAGTGGTAACAACTCCTTGTTCCATTGAGGTCAGAGTGGTGACTTTCTCCTTTGTCTGCTGGGATCACAGTGGTGACCATTGCCTTGGTCTGTTGGGGTCATAGTGACAATCATCCCCTTGGTATATCTGAGGTGTGGACTGGAAACAACTGTATCACACTGCCCCCCACCTCCACACCCCACCCCACCCCCGTGTTTCAGGCTCTGTGACATGGGCTTGGTCCTGGAGTGGATTAAGAATCATGACAGTGCAACAGTCATGGGAAAGCTTGGCTCCATCTATGTAAAAAAAAATCATTTCTGGTGTCACTGATAATTCCCAAAGATTCTACATATATCTAGGAATGTTCCAAAATAGAAGCAGGATGAATATTCCATTTCACATTGACGACACCAAAAGGGATAATGCTTTAGATTTCTTGATAAAGTTCTTGAACTCGATATGCTTACCTTGAAAGAGCACAGTTCTGTACGAATCATCTGCGCCTGCCCCCCATCCCCAGCATAATGCCATCATGAGGAAAGATGGTCTGAATCTGGCAGCTCTCATGAAAATCTTCCTGGAAATGCATCAGCTCTAGGCCCATCCTAACCAATACATACACTGCTCTAGAACAAAGAAAGACATTTTAAATAATTTGGGAATGGTTACAAAAAAAATTAATAAACACAGTATTTCTCTAAAATGGACATGCTTATTATAGATTCTTCTTTTTTTCAAAGAACAGTAAAATGTCTATAATTCTGCAAAGCTAGCGGGTCTGAATAGCCACCATAAAAATCTGACTTTAACTAGAAGCATTTTTCAAAACTTCCTGTTGCTTTTCTAAGAAATTCCAGTGTATTTTGTCCCTGCTACTATTTTTTATAGCTAGATCTCAGTACCAAATTCAAACTTACCTGTCAACTAAATTATGCAAGTTGGAATTAATTTTTCTTGGAGACATGGGAACATACAGAATGGAGAGTGGGAGAGGCCCTCTAGGTGTTGAATCTAGATCCTAAATTCTACACAACAGTAAAATTTCCTGAATTCTGCCACAGGTGATCAAGGTCAACACTGATGGATCGGGGGAGGTTTAGGAGCTTTAAGCAAAAGAGAAAACTGCAGATCTCGCTATACTGTTACTCTTCTAAAGAAATAAAAGTAGCAAACTATATGTTTATATAGCAAGGTCTGCTTTTAATATCATATAGCTTATATCTCATAGATTTTCATTTTAATTCTATAGTTCTCAGTGATATATGTAGAGACGTTTAGACTTTGTTAGAATCCTTGACCTTGTACATTACAGCATTACATTAATGACAATTGTGCCCTCCTCTCACATTCCCCAATTTTTCAGTTATTTCACAAAACAAGATCTAGACGTTCCATGGTTGACTTTTATATTTCTCTCATTAGGTAGAGGGAAGGTTAGTTGGTTTGTTCTTTAATTATACTGTTAAACTAAAAATCACTCTCTTATCCTTTGTTGATTTGACTGTTCTCTTTTTTTTTTTTTAAAGAGAGAGTGAGAGAGGAGAGAGAGAGAGAGAGAATTTTTAATATTTATTTTTTTTTTAGTTCTCGGCGGACACAACATCTTTGTTGGTATGTGGTGCTGGGGATCGAACCCGGGCCGCACGCATGCCAGGCGAGCGCGCTACCGCTTGAGCCACATCCCCAGTCCCTGACTGTTCTCTTTATAGTATTTGACTAAATAAGTACTGTGAGTTCTGAAAGATCTTTGCTAAAGAGTCTGTCCCCTATTTTGTTTTTCAACTATAGTTTATATTGAATAAGTTTATAATAAATTTATATTGAATATTGAAGAACATTAAAGTCCTAAAACATCTTAGAAAAGAAAGAATGAACAGTGGTCAAAGATATTATTTAATTCCTTGAACAATGAAGGAACTAGTAATTTGGTTAAGCTGGTTCTAAGAAACCTGAGAAATGGGGTTTATAAGGGTTATCAGGACAAGAATCCAAATGAGCTTTAATTTTTTATTTTTTTGTATCAGGGATTGAACTCAGAGGCCCTCAACCACTAAGCCACATCCCTGGCCCTATTTTATATTTTATTTAGGGACAGAGTCTCACTTAGTTGTTTAACACCTCGTCTTTCCTTAGGTTGGCTTTGAACTCACAATTCTCCTGCCTCAGCCTCCCAAACTGGCTGGGATTAAGGGCGTGCGCCACCACCTCCAGCATGAGCTTCAGTTTTTTAAGTTAGTGACAGATCTGGTTAGTATTAGGGTAGGGACAAAACATTAGGATTACCTCTTTAACAAGACAAAACTGTTTGCATCTTTGCTAGGCAAAAAAAAAAATCTACAAGTTCACATGTAACTGCGTGTAAAATTCTAATAATAATGTTGAAGTCCAATAGTGGTACATTCCCCAATTAAATATGTAGTTGGTAAACCTGTTCAACAATGCTTCACCATCACATTGAATGGGCCTACTGCATTGTCTTGGCCTTATAGTCATTCTAGGGAAAGAGGGTAGCTGGCAAGAGCATGATGTAAGGCAATAGCAGAAGGATGGAAAGGTAGAAAAGGAGATAGATTTGAGAAGTTTTAAGAGAGTAGAATGAATATGACTTGGCAATTGTGTTAGTTTTTTGTCACTGTGACAAATACCTGTGACAAATACTTGAGGAGGATGGATTTATTTTGGTTCACAGTTTCAGAGGGTTCCGTTCATAATGGCTGGCTCCATTGAGCTGGGACTGAGGTGAGGCCGAACAGCATGGCAGAAGTATGCGGCAGAGGAAAGCTGTCACCTAAAGGCAGCTGAGAAATGGTATGTATATGTGTGTGGAGGGTAGGGATGATATATACCATTCTTGGGCATGTCTCCAGTGAACTATTGCCTCCAACAGTTTCCACCACCTCCCAACAAAACCATCAAATTATTAATCCACTGGTAGATTAATCAATATACCGTTGGATTACTTCATTGATGAGGTCAGAGGCCTCAAGATTCAATTACTCCCCAAGAGCTCCACCTCTGGACATTACTGCATTGGGGAGTAAGTATTCAACACATGACCTTTGAGGAACGTTCCAGCAATTAATGGAGTATGAATGGTGTCTGAAAAAAGATACCGGAATGAGTCTCAGGTGCTTGGCATGAGTGATTAACAAAGGTATTCTTTTTCCTGGCAGTAGTTAAAGGAAATAGTTTTAGAGATAAAGTTAGGGTTAAATAATAAATTCAGTCTAGAGCGTGTTAATATGAGGGGATAATGAGCCTTTAAAAGGGATCTCCAGAATGTGCACTGGTCTCAGAGGGAGACAAGTCTGGATACAGAGACACTTTTTTGCCTACAGGTAGTATAATGCACATGGACATTTAACCTAGGCAAATCCAACCACATGCCCTTGTCCTTGGCAAAAAAAAAAAAAAAAAAAAAATCAATGGGGCAGGGAGAGAATGTCAATGATTAAAATGATTTGATGCTTTTTCCCACTATTCCTCTCAAGTGGTATGTGCCCCCAAATGAACATGAGCAGAGAGGCAGCATTCTTGGGCTCCCTTAGCAGGTTCTATGATTCATGGACTGAGCATCGCCTCAGGCAGGGTGTTGATCTCATGTTTAAAGGTACTATGCCTACTTTTTTGAAAGCATTTCATAGTCTTAAACTCAAGTCAAGTACATATAACCTGGTATGAGAGAGAGAGAGAACGATGAGTGAGAAAGGGATGAGGGAGAGCATGAGGTTTCTGGGCAGGTGGGTCAGATGAGAACACACTAGAGTAACCCTAGAGAGAACGAAGAAGTCTACTTACAGCAAAACAAGAGCAAAGTGGGAAGAAGTAAAGGTTATTTGATGGTAGCAAAGATCAGGGAAGTTTGTGAGTGTGTGTGTGTGCGCGCGCGCACGCGCGCAGGCAAAAGAGGAGGAAGAGGAACACTCCTTCTCTGTGAGTAAAGGGAGAAAGGAATAGCTAAAAGAGAGGGAGAAAACTTGAAGTTTGGAATAGCCAGTGAAAATAATGAGGGAAAAAGATTACTAAAGCACTCAAAAAGATTATAGTTGTAGAGAGGGACCCCTGATATAGGAGAAATCATGCTCTGTAGTAGAAACAATCATTGGAAAAGCCTTAAAAACAAATCTTAATTGGAAATAAAGAGTAGGTGATGGGGGATCCACTTAAGCTTTTTTACTTTGCATCACAAAAAAAAAAAAAAGAAGAGTGGGGAAAAAAAAGATGATTGGAATTGGTCTACTGAAGAGACAAAATAGTATTCAAAAAACTTATATTCATTCATTGAGTTTGTCCATAAGCAGTCTACTTAACAATCAACCATAAAAATGAAACAGTTAAATAAAGGAGGCAATATTATAGAGACATCAAATTTTTTTGTCTTTATGGTCTCACTTTAAATTAGGACAATATTTTAAAAGCAGAGATATTAAAGTAGATGAAAATAGAGATAGTTCTTAAAGAACACAAAAAATATCCAACAGGATAACCCTAGACATTTTTGTAACCCTAAATTAAACAAACTCTTTTTCATAGAAAATTTGCTTTTAAAGGGGATTATGGGAATATTATACTTCGGAAATAACACCTTGGATTAGTATTATGAATAGTCTCTTTAGCTTTGGGAGGCTTCATGTTTTAATTTAAGGGAGTAGGATTTTATAAATGAATTCATATTTCATACGGTATAATTTGACAAACTGAGTCACAAATATAATCACATCTCTTGTGCAAAACTTCTCCCAACTATCTCCCATGCATTTATCCTCATTAATTCAGAAGCATTTATTGTACTCCTTGTGTACCACAGTTCTAACCTCTCGAATGGCTTATTCTGTGTCACCTTTGCTAGGTTTGTTTGTTGTTTTAAAAAAAATTTTTTATTAAATATTGAGATATGAGACAGATTTTTTAAAATTTAGGTAATGTATGAAGAATGATATGAAAACAACCAAGTATCCAGGGCTGCCCTAAGATGTACAAGGTCATGAGCCTGAGGTTTCTGGGCAGAGGGTTTAGATCAGAACATACTGGAGTAATCCTAGAGAGAATGAAGAATGGTTGGTCTCTATTCAGATGCACAGAGACTGTCTTAATTTTTTATGCTCAATTTTTGATGATTTAAAAATTGCATTATGAAATTTATGAGTCAATGCCAAGAATGATGATTTATTGAATAGTTGTTATACTGTATTATTTAGGGAATAAAGATAAGAAGAATGTCTGAACATGTTCAGTTCAAATGTAACTTTTTTAAAAAATTTTTTTCCATAGACGATTGGTTTAATCTAGAAGTAGACCCCCGTAAGTATGGAAAATCAACTATAATTTTTTTAAATTCCTTTTTTATTATTAGTTGTTCAAAACATTACAAAGCTCTTGACATATCATATTTCATACATTTGATTCAAGCAGATTATGAACTCCCATTTTTACCTCGTATACATATTGCAGATTCACATTGGTTCCACATCCACTTTTTTACATACTGCCATAATAGTGTCTGTTGTATTCTGCTGCCCTTCCTATCCTCTACTATCCCCCTTTGTTTTAGATCAATATAAGTTTTAAGTGCCTAGGAAACATCTAATGGGAGAGGATGAGAAAGAAACTGAAAATTTGAGTCTAGAGATAAAGATTAGAGATTGTGGTCAGCTGAATAATGACCCCCATAGATATGGAGATTGGTTATCTATAGGATAGGTAATCTCCATATCTATGGGGGTCATTATCTATGCTTTGTCATTTCAAACAAATGACAAAAGGGGTTTGCAGATCTGTGCAGTAGGGATCTTGAGACAAGGAGAGTACCTAGGTGAACCTCAGATGTAATCTAATCACAAGTGTCTTTCTAAAAGGGATGCGGAGGAGATTTGCCTACAGAAGAGGAAGTAGTAGATATAACAATGGAAGCAAGAGACTATAGTGACACAAGGGAAGAATCACAATCCAAGGTTGCAGGTAGCCTCCCAAAGCTGGAAGAGACTTGGGATTCTCTCCTAAAAGCTCCAGGAGAAATTAGCTCTTTGGAACTGGTTGCAGATTGCTGGCCTTCAGAACTGTAAGAAAACGTATGTGCTATGTTTTAAACCACCAAATTTGTAGTAAAAATGTCTCAGTAGCCACAGGAAACTAACACAATGGTATAGTTCAGGGGATTATTGGTAAGGAGCACCAAAATAGTAGAGGTCAATAAAATCATGTAAGGAGAGAGGGCATGTAGAACAGGGAAAGAGGAAGACCCAGAAAGGAACCCTTGAGATCAAGTTTGTCAGGCAGAGACAGAGATTTTTAAGTACGTATCTTAATGATCCGCTCACTAAAAACAACTACAAATGGTTAACAAAGTGCTTTTTAATCTTTTAAAATGCATTTTTATGCTAGCTGAATAATGGAATTCTTAGAGATCAGACATTAAATTGAAGTGGGAATCCAGCGGATAAGCAGAACCTGGAGAGGCTTTTGCCTTGAGAGCTTTTGGCACATATGGGGGTCAAAATTACATGAAGGGAGGAACAACTGTTGATGTTAAAATATAACATTTGAAATTAAAAATACAGCCAGGCCCACAAAAGACCTTTGTGTAAGGATGAGCTACAAATAAACCTACTGTCTTTCCCCCACCCCCAGAGAGTTGCAAGGAAAACTGCCTGCTTTAAGACTAAACAGAGGGAGAAAAGAATCTCCCCTGAAAATGTATAACATCTCCAGCCCTGGAACTTACAGCCCAAGGTCACAGTCTGGGAGTCCAAAAATCTCAAGTCAAGAACTTTGTTTAATGTCAACCTTAATTTGCAGTTTCCATGCAACTGGCAGAAACAAAAGCAAATTTATTTTATTTATTCTGGAGATGCCCATCTTCAATACAGGATTCAATGACTTACCACTAATAAATTCCCTAAAAATACAAGCACATGTTCAAAAATCACAAAAGGCAAAAGAAAATATGGTACCGTGTGCAAAGGTCAGCAACAACAACAATAGAATCAGACTGCAAAGCTTTAGCTACTGGAATTAGCAGACATGGAATATAAAATAGATATGTTAAATATTTTGAAAGAAATAAGAATTAGAAAATATACTGAAAGCCTGACCAGAAGATTTGAACAAAACTCAGAAGAATTTCTAGGAATTTAAAATATAACATTTGAAATTAAAAATACAATGGATAAGTATAGCAGCAGAATAATCACAACTGGAGACTAGTTTAGGAAAGATCTGAGAAATTTTCCAGAGTGCAGCCCAAAGAGATGGAAAATATGAAGAGAGATTATAAAACATGAAGATGTGTAAGGATCATCTAATTGGAATTCTAGGCACCCAGGAGGGAAAAGAAAGAATAAATGCAGTAAGTGAAGAGATAACAGTTGTGAGTTGTCCAGAAAGGGCAAACCACAGATTTAAAAAGCTCAAAAATTCCAATAAAGATAAATAAAAGGAAATCAACACTTAGAACACTATAGCAGAACTATAGGATACCATAAACAAAGAGAAAAAAGGGAAAAGCAGTCAGAGAAAGCAAAGACAGACTATGTTCAAAATGAAAATTCTACTTTTAACAACTATGGAAAAAGCTGAAAGTCTTCAATGTGTTCGGAGAAAATTACTGTCCACCTACATTCATATATTATCTTTCAAGAACAATGGCAAAATCGGACATCTTCAAAACAAAGAAAAACTGAGTTTGGTACCAATAAACCTCTCTAAAGAAGTTCTAAGGGTTGCTTATTAAGAAAGGGAGCAGGAAAGGTCAGAGGTGAATAAAGGAATGAGGGCCAAGGGAAGCGCTAAGTATGTGGCTTGCTGTAAATAAATATTGGCTACAAAGAACAATAATAATCTCTTCAGGGTTTATAAAATAAGGCAGAAATTAAATACATACTTGTCAATAGCATGTAAGTTGGGAGGGCACCCTCAGGCTTAAAATTGATCATTTTTTTGGAAGGATGGTAAAGTATATAAGTTAGAATGTCTAGCATAACCACCAAAAGATTGTATAACTTCTTAACTAAAAAGGAAAAAAATGGGAAGATTAAAAATAATTGCTATAGAGAGCTAGGGTTGTGACTCAGTTGTAGAGTACTTGCCTAGCACAGGTGAGACACTGGGTTTGATACTCAGAACCACATAAAAACAAATAAATAAAAATAAAGGCATTGTGTCCACTTACAACTAGAAAGCTATTTTAAAAAATAATTAATATAGAAATAGATGAAAATGGAGGAAAAATGAATCGCTGAGATTTCAAGGCACATAAAAAGCACAAAATAAGATAGTATATGTAAGCACAAATGAAGGAGATGGGAGCAGACCTCACGGATCAGTAATGCCATTTATTTAGCTGTGAAGTCAATCAGTCAGGCATCAGAGGGTCTCACTTTATGGGTAGAAAATGGCCACTAGTTACAGGAGGGGTATGGGTTTTTATAGGTTACACTGAGAGGTGATTTATTCATTGAAGACATCGACAGAACACGTCAGTTTGGGCATTCAGGAAAAAGGCTGTAAAAATTTGAAACTTGTTTTTACTGGGAAAGGATGGAGGGTCTCAGTTCTTATCTTTTTCCTCTCGGGATCATTGCATTGTAAAGGATTAATGCTTATCCAGGGACTGCCATTTTAGGATTGATGTGTGCTTCTTTTCCAAGGATTGTGTTGTCACTGGGAAAGGATTTATTGGGGAAGGATCAATATTTTGTCTTCTTCCTCCCTCTCTCGTCCCGTATCACACTGTCTTGGGGTTATCATTTTCCATGTTCTTAAGTAAACATAATTCATCAAGATTTAAAATAAATAGAAATATACTATCAAAGATTTATAGGTGATATATCTCTTTAAATAATTCAGTTATATTTTCTTAAGTTATGTGTAAAGTAAAAGGATTCTGGACTGGCATATAGCTCAGTGGAAAAATGCTTGTGTAGCATGTACAAGGCCCTAAGTTCAATCCCCAGCACTGAAAAAATGATAAAGTTGCATATCAATGTGGCTAATGAAGCTACTAGCCCAGCCTTAAGTTCATTTAAAAATAAAACAAAAAGATTCCCCCAAAATGAGAAAAATAGCATGAATAAAATTATGCTATGTAGAAACTAGCCCAAAGAAACTTGGTGTTGCTATATTAATGTCAGACAAAATAAAATTTAAGACAAAATGCTTTAAGAGATATGAAAGAGAACCATTTCATAAACATAAAAGGTTCAACCTTCCAGAAAGATGTAAGAGTTCTCTAAACCTCCATCAAGTTGACAAAATCAGATAGGAGACAGAAGATTAGAACAACACAATTAACAAGCTGGCTCTAATTGAATAAGGATATAGAACATGGCACTTAACAACTATAGGAAACACATTCTTTTCAACAAACATGGTATTTTTTGAAAATTGACCACATGCTGGGTTATAAAGAAAGTCTCAACAATTTTAAAAAGATTGAAACCATACAGACTATAGTTTCTGGTCACAATGCAATTAATTTAGAAATCAATAACAAAAGGATAACTAGATAAATCCATGTGAGAAATTGAGATATCTTCTTCTAAATAACCTGTGGGCCAAAGAAGAAATTATGATGGAAATTAGACAATATTTACAACACGTGACAACAAAAATACTATAAAAATGTATTAAATGCAAATAAAGTAAGATCTATTGATAAGTTGCACCCCTAAATGCTCTTATTAGGTAAGATTAACAGCCAACAATTAATGAGTTAAGAAGCTATAAGGATAATAATAAAATAAAATAAGTAAAAGTAAAAATTATAAAGATAGAAATCAATGAATATGCAACAAACAATAGAGAATTAACAAATCAGTGAGTCTTTCTTTGAAAAACCTTTTATAGATAAATATTCAATCAAAAGAGAGATCATAACTACCATGATGCAGATATTCAGTGGATAATAAGGGTGCTGATGAACAATTTTAGGGCTATGAATTAGAAAATCTAGACATGGACAAATTCCTGGAAAAATATGACTTCCCAAAACTTCCTGGAGAGGAAATAGAATTTAGTAGTCCAAAATACATTAAAGAAATGAATCAGTTTAAAATTGTCCCACCATGACCAAGCAATTTTTTGTTATCATTGGTTTCCTGTAATAATTTTTATTATAAAAATGTTAATCATGAATAAAAATAGAAAGAAATCAGAAAATGAACTCTTCAACACCTACCATGCAGCTTCAATGATTGTCAGCATTTTCTTTTCCTCCCATTCAAATCTCTCTCTCAACATTTAAAAAAACCACTTACTTTAATAATTTTAAACTTCAAGTTCCACAAATATTACCAAGAGTTCCATAGACCTTTCCATGCAGCTTCCTCTATTGATAACATTTTACATACCTACAGTACAATCAAAGCTAAGACACCAACTTTAGTACAATGGGATTAATTAATTAATTGTAAGACTATATTTTAATTACTCAGTTTCCCCAGTTATGCCCTTTTTTTCCCATCCAGGATCCAATCAGATGTCTCAGAATCTCTTTATTCTCTTTTTTTATGCTCTTTCAATCTTTGACTGTTCCTCAAGACCAGGAAGTTTTGTTGTTGAGTTAAAACAAATATTTGGGAAAACAAATAATAATTCATCACTACTATTCCAAAGACACACACACACAAAGAGAACACTCTGTAGCACATGTTGTCAAGTTAGCATAACTTTAACACTTGAGGACAATCTCACCTTATGAACATGAATGCAAAAAGAAAATCTGAGGAAAATATTAGCAAACCAAATGCTCAAATGTATGGAAAATTTAATAAATCATGACTAGGGTAGATTTATTTCAGGAAAACAAAGTTGGATTAATATTAGAAAATGTATTAATGAAATGCATTAGGGAGAAAAATCATATAATTATCTCAATAGAACAAAAAATGATAAAATTCAGTATCCATTTTTTAAAGTCATTTTTTATACCTTTGTTCTATTTATTTATTTTTATGTGGTGCTGAGGCTCAAACCCAGTGCCTCTCACATGCTAAGCAAGCACTGTACCACTGAGCCACAACCCCAGCCCTCAGCATCCATTCTTTTTGTTGTTGTTCTAATTAATTATACATGACGGTAGAATGCATCCTGACACATCATACATAAATGGAGTATAACTGCTCATTCTTCTGGTCGTACATAACGTAGGATCACACCGGTCATGTACATATATGCACACAGAGCATTAATGTCTGATTTATTCTATTATCCTTCCTACCCCACCCCCCACCCCTCAGCATCCACAACATCTTATTTATTTATTTATTTATTTATGGTACTGGGGATTGAACTCAGGGGCACTTGATCACTGAGCCACATTCCCAGCCCTATTGAGTTGCTCAGTGCCTCACCATTGCTGAGGCTGGCTTTGAACTCGGAATTCTCCTGTCAGCCTCCCAAGCTACTGGGATTACTGGTGTGTACCACAGTGCCCGGCTCAGCATCCATTCTTTTTTTTTTTTTAATATTGTTTAGTTGTAGATGGGCACAATATCTTTATTTTATTTGTTTATTTTTATGTGGTGCTAAGGATCAAAACCAGTGCCTCACACGTGTGAGGCAAGTGCTCTACCACTGAGCCACAACCCCAGTCCCTAGTATCCATTCTTGATAACAAATCTGAAACTAAAAATAGAAGGAAATTTTCTTAATCTGCTAAAGGATATCTACCATAACATACAGCAAACATCGTACTTAACAGTAAAACACTGGAAACAGTTCCTTTAAGATCAGACAAAAGACCAGAGTGTCTGTGGTTACCATTTCTGTTCAATATTGTACTAGAGAAAAATAAAGCAAGAATAAAAGAAATAAATGCATATGCATGGGAAGGTGCAAAACCATAGGGATTCAGCTTGACACGGTCATAACTCATTTTGCCAACCAGGCGACCCTGGCATACATCTTAAGTCCTATAGGACAAACAATGTTGTTAAGATAGTCAGCCAGATATGGTATGCCAGTCACTGACACCCAGCTGATTCTTAACTGATGTTTAAACATGTTAATAGTTTTGGGGAAAGGCCAAGTACATTCTGGTTGGCTGTGACCCACTGTGGGAGGATGCCCTGCCCATGGGATGAGCATCTGGCATCACATGCCACAAACTGTGTGAAGCAAGTGGTCTCCACCTTCACTGGCAAAGAAGTTTGCTCTAACCCTGGACTTGGAAGTTACCCAATGGGATTGGCCAATCCCCTGCCTTATTTGGTGAAGAACATTCCATCAAAGCTCCTTTGTGTCTCCCCCCATAAAATAAAGAGATTCTGGGTGCATGCTCTGCCTTCCAGTGTGGAAGAGGACCCTTGAGGTCGAAGAGCAGTCCCACCCTCGACTGAGAAACTCATGTCTGTGTGTTGCATTATTTCTTTGCCATTTTCTTAGTTTAAAATTGCAGCGAGCACCTTTGAACCCAGCTCATCTCATAAGTGTGGGAAGCTGGCGAGAACCCACCTTTGTTTAGCTTAGCATATGAAACCCTTGAGGTGTGGGGATCTACGTGTCTTGCTACTGCCCAAGATATGCTTCTGTCCATAAATTCCCAATAAATTGCACTCTGCAATCCTAGGTCTCTCTGCCTCTTATGATCTCATGGCACTTTGTGACTGGTTCTCAAATTCTGAGCATAGGTTGTTTTCTGAAACAAAACCTCATTATTCACAGGTAACATATGACCATCTACATGCAGATTCTCTGAAACATATGAATTATGAAACTTAATGAGAAATTTTAGCCAGATTTGTCTTTACAAATTCAATGTATAAAAATCAATTGCATTTTTACCCACTAGCAAAAATGAACATTGTTTGAAAATGTAAAATTAACAATATACCACAATATCAACCTAGGAATATATTTAATCAGTACCTATGAATAAATTTATAAAATAAGTAGAAAACCTTAACAGAAAAGAATGTCAAATTTAATTAAAAGACATTAAAGAAAACTTGAGAAGTAAATCATGTTTCTGGGTTGGAAGGCAACATTATACAGATTTTGATTGTGTCCTTTTTGATCCATGGATTCAATGAGGAAACAAAACTGTATACAATTTTATTCTATTTATATAAAGTTAAAAACATGTAAAACCAATGTCCTTTTTAAAAGCTCAATATATGTATGTGGCCAAAGGCGGGGGGAGTACTTTTGGGATCGTTTGTCTACAAATGTAGAGGGAAAGGTTAGTTTTTTGTCTCTGTGACCAAAATACCTGACAAAAACAACTTAGAGGAGGAAAGATTTATTTTAGTCCATGGTTTCAGAGGTTCAGTCTGTGGTCAGCTGGCTCCAAACCAGAAACATCATGGAGCAAGGGTGTGGCAGAGGAAAGCTGCTCAGTTCATGGCAATCAGGAGGTAGACAGAGACAGACAGAAAGGGGCCAGGGACAGACATGGTCCCCAAGCCATGACACCAGTGACCTACTTCCTCCAGTCATGCCCCGCCATCATTTTTACCCCTCCTAGTGAGTCCTTTCAAATCATTAATCAGTCAAATGAATTAATCCACTAATGAGGCAAGAGCCCTCATGATTCAGTCTTTTCCACTCTGAGCATTGCTGTGTTTCCTGACACATAAGCTTTTGGAGGAACATTGCAGATATAAAGCATAACAGGAAGGATCAAGAAGGGACTTAGAGTGAACTTTTAAAAATATATTTATTTTCTTAAACTGGGTAGCAAGTACTTGCTGCACTTCCCTTAGGCTGGATGATTTGGGCCTCCACCTTGGGCCCCACGCTTTAGAGCGCCTTCCTTGGAATTTTCTTCTTTCCACTCTGGTGCTTGAGATGGGCTGAGGACTATAGTGCAATGCTGCTCTTGAGCCCAGATCTGATCATGTGAGGGTCTCCGTCATAGGAAGTGCTTTTCTCCAAGGTTTGTAAGTCCTCTTCAATGACTGGGACCACCACAGCTAGGAGTGCTGTCTAGGCAAGATACTGAAGCCCTAGACCAGAACTCAAACAGACCCAGCTTCCCATTTTCCCTGGGCACATTTCTCCTTTGAGGCACTCTTTGATTCTTTACACCTCACCCAAGATGCCCAGAGGAGCTCTGAGACTTATGCCTATGAGGTGGGTTCTGGGGCCAGGGCTTTGTTGCAGGAAGGCGGCCTGGTAAGCAGACCACTCTCACTGGCCAGTGAGACATTCCTTTTGAAGAATCACAGACTACAGGAAAGGTAGAGATTCACTTATGTGGCATGATTCTTACTCATGTTGGACTAAGGACAAAGTTGGGGCTCTGGGCTGTTTATGGTCCACAGTTAACTTGGGCTGCAGCTATATTCGGACTCTCACCAGAGGTGGGGCTGGGGGACAGGCTATACTCTATGCACACTTCCCCTATCATTGGCACCCAGGGTGGTTATCTTGCCCCTTCCACAGGCTCTAGGCCCCATGTCATACCAACCCCCTGAGAGATTTAGAGGCCAATCACAATGCCATACTCTCCCAGGTTGATCTTAAGTCTCTTGGGCCAAGGGACTGACTTTGTTGCACAAATAGGACTGGTCTGACATGCCTTAGGGTCCCCACTTCTCCTCTCTTCTGGCAGCACCTTTTAGAAAGCAGGGGTGCAGTGGCATTGTGAGACATCCATTCCAGGAATGCAGTTGTTACGATCTAATGAGTAAGAAAAGACAAAATCAGATGTTTTTTCTGTTTTTGCAATAAAATTCTTATTAATAAATTTATGTGACCAGAAAACAAATGACACTTTACATGTTCCTGCATATTCTGAGTAAGAATCCCATTTGTGGTTATCATCAATGAAGCCCAAAACAGCCTCTGAGAGAGCATTCAATGGAGGCATGTTTGGGGATTCAACAGCTTAAGTAATGGTACCGGGAAATGGTCTTAGGAAACTGCAGAAGTAAGAGGATCTATATTGCTTAAACAGAAGCAGATTTGGAGTACCATGGTATTTTAAAAACAGCATTGCTACTTTTTTTCCTGTTGCAGATCTGAAATAAGCAAGAAATCTTCCTTCAATAACACAAAGAGATAGTGCCTGGACTGATGGAAAATCTTCATCTGCACTGATTAGACAATAAATGAATACTGTCACTGAGTCCACAGGTGCTACATCCACAGATTCAATCAACTGTGGATGGAAAACATTTTTTAAAAACGTACTGAATATGTATGTTTTTTTTTCTTGTCCTTATTTGCTAGACAGTACAGCTTAACAACTGTTTACATAGCTTACATAGCATTTACATTGTATTGGGTTTCAAGAGTCATCTAGAGATTATTTAAAGTACACGGGAGGATGTGGTTGGAGTGTCACCCAGGCCTCATTCTGACAGCCTCCCCAGGCATCCATTGCTCCAACTCTAGTACCAAGTTTGGTCACAGGGTCCCCCACTCAAATCCCCTCCTGCTGTCAGATGGCTTCCCCTTCTCCCTAGGTTGCTTCCTCAAGCCTCTAAAACCTTGAAGACTTCTAATGACTCTTCCAAGGTCACCTATGGCCCTGTTGATCTCAGACCAGCCATAAACAGAGCAAAGGAGTTGTCTGGATTGGTTTCATAGATATTTTAGAAAGCAGATTTAAAAACTGATAGCAAGGGCTGGGGTTGTGGCTCAGAGGTAGAGTACTTGCCTAGCATGCATGAGGCACTGGGTTCAAGCCTCAGCACCACATTAAAAATAAAAGTATTATGTCCTCCTACAATTAAAAAACAAAAGAAGACTGATGGCAGCCAGGTGTGGTGGCACATGCCTATAATCCCAGAAATTTGGGAGGTTGAGGCAGGAGGATCACAAGTTCAAGGCCAGCCTCAGCAATTTAGCGAGGCCCTGTCAAGATTTTAAAAAAAGAAAAAAAATTAAAAAGGGGGGGCTAGAAATGTGGCTCAGTGGTAAAGCACCCCTGGGTTAAATCACTCCTGGGCTAAAGACCTTGTTCAAAAAAATAAAAAATAAATTTATGGCAATGTATTCTGTCTTATCAGAATCAAGGGCAAGCTTTCCCTGAAAAATCTGGGCGAACTTTGTAGAGATGAAGGAAGAGAACCAGAGTGAGTGGCAGCTGGTTCAGCAGGAAATTTGTTGGAAGATAAAGGAACTCAGATGGGGGTGGGTGACTTCCACAGGAAAAGTTCTGGATAAGTATCTAAAGATGACCAATATTTCCTTTGTGTGTATGGGAAGCAGAATGACTTCAGTATTGTTGAGCCTTCCCAGTATGGCCTCTGAGTATTTCTGCCTAGTTTTTTCTTCTTGAAAAGAAATTGTTTTTCAGCCAGCCAAAGCGGAGGGTGGGGGGAGGGAGAAAGAGAACACTAAATGGTCATTAGTGTCAGATGTTTCTGAGAAGTCAGAAAAGTATAATGAAGTAGACACCAGATATAGCAAATAGAGGTCATTTGTGACTAGCATTGCTGATGCTAGGTTACAGTGAGTTGGGTATTTACTGGGAAGAGAGAATATGAGGGAACTCTTTTAGGAAATTTGGCTTTAAGAGGTAGAGAAAGCTGGGTGGTTTTGGATTGTGTGTGTGAAGATAGGAGACACTTGAGCCCCTTCTGACTTTGTAGGCTCATAAGCCGAAGCTAAACAAAGAAAGAGGTTGAAAGTAGGAAAGAGTGAGAAATAATGAAGATAATCAGTTTTTTGAAGAAGAAAAGTTGGACTCCAGGTAGGTTTAAAGCAATATGAAAATGGGAATTCTCTTCCTTTGAAACAAACAAACAAAAAATTGTTACCTTATTTTCAAGAAGATTTAAGTGGCTACTTGCACTAGAGTATCTTTATCTGATAAACCTTAATTGTACTTAAGAATTGATAAAACTTGATAACAAATATAATGTCCTTCCATAGTTGTCCTTGATGCTCCTATGATATTAAAATTAGATGTCCTTCAGATGTTACCTGGGCATTTGTTTGATGGTCTGTGTAAAACCCATATTTATTTCTCAGATGAGAGAGAAAGGGAACATCTTTATATTTCAGTCTAGCAGGCTGGTGTTATGTGAGCTCATCTGCCTTTTTTAAGGGAAGATGCTTAAGAGATCAATGCTTTGTGATCTGTTCCTCAGTTATAGACTGGGACTTACATGACTGGTATTGATGATCTAATTTATTCCTGATGTTGATCACAAGTTGAGCTTCTGTTAGTTAAACCTTTATTGCCTGTAAGATTAAAAAAGAAGATAGTGTTCCTGGATACCCATTTTATACTGCTAAATACCAAGTTCAATCATGAAAAAACAAACACACGTTTTTACAATAATTTTCTAAATTCATAAAGAAAAAGTCAATGTGGTAAATGATCCCTTTAGAGGGTTCTTCCTATCAAATGGCTGAGGCTTTTAAAAATACCAATCCAAAGAAGTTCTAATTAATGACACTTTGTTTTTCTGATAAATTTCCCTGAAGCAAGGGAATGCTTCAATTCTGCAAGGACTTTCAAACTGTGATCACAATTAGGGCCATCTGTTGAAAAACTATCATTGCTGATTTGGTAGGTAGAAACTTCTTTGAATGTTGAAAGTTGTTCATGTTGCAATTTTCTCTTCCTTTTCTCCTTCTCCAGCTCCTCCTCGTCCTCTTCCCATCTCACCTTGTGCTTTCATTAGCATTAAATACTTATACCACACAGTAGAACTCATCTTTAGCAGACTTTGTGGGACAGACTGCTGCTGCTCTTGGTTTTTGTGGCTTCTTCCCTGAACAGTTAATGCTTTCCCAACCGTCTTCCAAAAGTGATCCAACCAGCTTTTACTCCCAATAAAAACTTCTTCCTTTGATGTCTGGCAGCTCTTCTTCAGTATGAATGAACAACACTTTTGTTAAGAGTGTTGCCTATTTCAAGTGTGCATGGATTGTCTCCATCTACACCTGTATCCACAGAATCAAAAGTTTTCCCACTTTACTCTTAGCATCACCCTGAGAGCAGCTTCCTTTTTCTTGTCACTCCTGATGCGAATCAGGCAGTCACCAGGTGAGACTTAGTCAATCCCAGGAGGGTCGTATTTATAAATCTAAAGGTCATAAAGGCAGGGTGTCAAGTGAAGCCATCGTGCATGAGGGGCCATCTGTACCTTCCTATCAGTGTTTATTGTGAGGATTAAGAGCATAAGGTGCTTTTCAGATGGCAAAACCTCATACAAATGGGAGGAATTATTGTAAGCCCAACCTGTAAAATACATACAAAGGCATACAAACCAAATAGTACTAATGCTTTGCTCAAGCTCTGCATAGTTAGAATTTGAAGCATTTCTTTTCTCTGAAAATCACAGGCTTCCAGCTGAGTTAAAGAAGCATTTTGGTCATCATAAAAGAGAAGCACAGCTTAACAGTTCACCCCTGGACCAGGAAAGGAACAAGGAATGCTAGCTCCCCAGCCTCCTCCTGAGCCCCCTCCAGCTCTATGCATTGCCCAGTCTGTCTCCCTGGAATTTTGTGAGGATCACTGTCTGCCACTTGGGGGATGACATCTCTTACCTCGGAACTTTCAGGTTTGAAAAATTCTGACAGACTGACACCTATGAGAGCACAAAACAGCACTGTACCATTTAAATTTGAATCCTTATTCCACCTCCATGACAGACTGTCCCTCCTAAAAGCTTTTAAAGGATCAGCCTTCCTTTTATTTAAGTACGAAAGAAAGAAAGGGAAACTCAACTAACAAAACAATTGGAAATTCAAGCCACATCTTGAAAAGAGTTAAGAGATCATTTTTCTACAGGGTCCCCTCCCCCAGTGCCTTGTGGGACATTCTTGGAGGCCTCTAGCAGTAAAATGTTTCAGAAAGTCAATCTGGAGTTTGCTGTCCTCCCTGCTCCCAAAGGGCCAAAGTGTCAAAGAGTCGCTTAGAAAGGAAGCCACCCAACAATTGCCAGGCCATTTCTCACTCCCTTAGACTTACATAAGATGGGCATGGAGGGTACATATAAATGTTAGCTACTTAAAGTTAATTATTTAATTAAATGATAATTAAATATTAAATTCCAATCACACCTGCATATGTTGTCCTCTTCTTCTCTTACCTGTTGTTGGGACTCAGAAAACAATACCCCACAATGAAGATCTCAGAAGCAAAGCTCAAAAAGCAAAGCCTCTCTCTGACCTTCTCTCCTCTTGTCTCCTGCTCCCTTTTGTCCCTCTCAAGGTAAACCATGGAAACTAGTATTTCTTTTCTCCAAGACAAGTCACAGAGACTAGAATATTTTTTCCCCAGAGCCAGCCATGAAGCCTCAAAATATTATTCTACACTTCCCTTCACCTTTCTGAAGGAATGTTTCATGGAGAAGAAGAAGAATCTGAACAGACCGACCTTGCTGGGTTTCTGCACTCCATTAGCAGGAGATCACAGACTTTTTGTCCAATCTCATTTCTACCCAGTTGTTCATGCTTCATCGAATCTAAACTTAAAAGTAGAGACATTTCTCTGCACTTTGGGTCTTCAATCTGAAAGCTCATGTGTCACACAGAACTGCAATCAAATAAAATTGGTAAAATTCTCTCTTCTAATTTGTCTTGTTACACAGGTGTCATCCATGACCCATTATGATGGAGCAAAAAGGGGCTCACTCCCTCCTCTGTGTTTCCCTGCACTGCCCACAATTTGCTTTTAGTTTTTCTTGTATCACTAGAACTATAATAACAACCACAGTGATTTTTTACTAGAATAAGCATGATCAGTAGACCTCATAATTCACTATGAAGCATGAAATAAGGAAAAAATAGAAGTGCTCAATGAAATGTTGTCCTTGAGTCCCACCATGATTCACTTCTGTGCTGATTTCCATTGTTAGCTAAGTTGTCCCTCAGTACCCACAGGGGTTGGTTTCAGGACATCTCTCCCCTGCATAGATATGAAAATCCAAGGATCTCAAGTCTTTTGTACAAATGATACATAGAGGTTGTATCTAACCTACATGACATCCTCCTGTATGTTTTAAATCATCTTAAGATTACTTATAATACCTAGTACAACGTAAATGCTATGGAAACAGTTGCACTTTGCTATTTAGAGAACAATAATAAGGAAAAAAAGGTTTGAAGTCCAGATGCAATTTTTTAATGCATTAATTTGAGTCCATGATTTGTTGAATCCATGGATGTGAAACCCATGGATCTGGAGATTTGACTTGAAAGATAGTTTCTAGATCTTCTGAGTCTCCATTGAAGACCAAACTAAGAGAAATGGACCTTTGTCTTGACTTTGGTGTGATGCTTCATAGTTTACAGAACATCTTGTTCATGATTTCCTTCCATTTGTGCAATGGCAACTCTCAAGTAGGCAGTATTGCAGATGAAGAAACTGAGTCTCAGGGGATTCAAATGGCACAGGTAGGAAATAAGGATTCTTAAAACCCAGACTCTAACTCTGTTTACCACACCACGTTTCCCTGAGTATTTAAATACAAAGATAATAGTCTATAAGGAAAGCTAATATAAGAAAACTCAAATATAAAGAATAAAGATTAAAAAGAGGATCATAAAAAAATCACATTAAAAGGACAGTCTTGTATTTTAAAATATAAATGCAAACATACATAATCCATACAAACACATAAATTTATGTGCACACAGCACTGTTTATAATAATAGATTATAAAAATTATAATTTTTATAATTATAACCTGTGCTATTTTCTTCTATTTGTCTTCTGACAAGTGTGATGGTATTAATAAATTGAAGGCACCAGGCATAAAACATCTGAACTAATGTATGTTTCTGTTGATTCATTTGTGGTGGTGTTGACACTGGAGCTGCTTGTAGACTATCTTCTCACATATAATAATTATTATTTAGTGATGGCAAAGCTCTGTGGATGTGACCAAAGTGTCAGTGACATAAAGAAAAGCCTGTTTAAATGATCTGCAAAGCAGGGCCACAGCTGTAACTTTGCCCTGGCAGAGCCTGTCAAGTAAATAGCATGATCTTTTCAAACACAGCCATATTATTTTCTTCCTGGCATTTGTAATTTGTTAAAACTCTTAGTGTGCGTGCCTTTCTTCCTAATAACAATGGCATATGGCCAATCTCTGTACTTATCTCTTGCACACACATTACTTCTATGTATATTTAATCTAGTTTTTATATTTGAAGGAAACACACACAGATTTTGCTGCAAATTTTAAACACATTTTGTGACTGCTGTGATACAATTTATAACTCAGTGATATAACATTCAAAAATGCTTTTGAAAAAAAGCAATTTCATTAAGAGACGATATAAAAGTAGCCCAAGATCAACTGTTGGCTCTGCTTAGAAGAAAAAAACCCCAAACCATGATGCTTCAATACTGCTGATATTTGGTTTTGTAAATCATACTACATCTGGTATTTATAGACTTAGTCTTATTGCTATAGCCCCAAGAGCATCTCTCTGGGATCTCAGCCATTGTCTATCAATTTATTTGTACCTTGGTAGATGTGTGAATGTCCAACAGTTTTCTAATTTAGAAATGATGGTAGATTTTCAAAAACTTTTATTTTATTCATAATTTAAAGATTAGATACTGAAATAAGAGCCACCTAACATTATTGTCAACAAAATTTATTGTTAACATAAATCCCTTTAGGCAGGACTTTTTTCCCCACACAATAAAAATTATACAACCTCAAGGTTTGAAGGAACTTTGAGGTTATGGAAGCCAGACACTCTTTCCAGACAATTGAGTGAACTGGTTAAGAATTGGAGTTCTGGAAACAATATGGACTTACACTCAGGTTTCCATATTTATACCTCCTACATGATACCAGACAAGCCTCTGAGTTTCTCTCTTGATTTGCTAAATGAAGATAAAATAGAACCTCATTCACTGGGTTGCCATGATTGAACAAGACAGGACATGGCTCAGTGCATTCATATAGAGGGTGCTCAAGAAATATGAGCTCTTTTATTCTTATGGCCTTAGAAATCCTACAGAGTTCCTGTCACAGTCACTCTCAGCCCTTAATTGAACTTCTAGTGACAATGAATTTTTTGCCTCTTAAAGAATCTCTATCACAATTTTGAATCACTCTGACTCTTCAAAGTTCTTCCAGAGTTTCTTTCTTTCTCTTTCCTCTTGCCTCCTTTTGTTGACCCTGATTATTTCTTGGCTCTTGGGGGTGATGTGGATAGAGATAATAATCTCTGTTCCACATTACAATTTTTCCTTCAAATAGTTTCAGATAAATACATTTTTCCCCTTCTGTGAGTCTTCTTTTCCCCAGTTGAAATATTCCCAAATCCTTTCCTCATATGATGTTTTCCAAAGTCCCCTCATCACCACAATGATTGTTCCTCTACCAAATGCTTTCAATTTATTTCTACACAACTTTCTTAAAATGTGATACACACAGCTAAAGAAATTGTCCAGGTGAGGACTAAGCAGTTAAAACCATATGAAATTCTGACTCTGAATAATGTCAGTTCTATTTTTTCACATCCAATTTTGATACCTTTTATTTCTTTTCTTGCCTGGTTCAGTACTGAATAAAAATGAGATACAGTCTTTTATTCTTGTTTTCTTCATTTTTAAAAGGAATGATTTGATGTTAAATTTTGTATCTGCAAGCCTTACTTCATGACAAGCAAATTTTAGCCAAACTTGCATTAGGACTGTTGGACGTGTAAATGTGGTTATGAGAAACATAGAGGTTTTCTGTGAAGTGTTTAACATCTATGACATTCATAACAGACAACCTCAAGCTTTCTTAGAAGTATAAATAAAAACAAACTGGTAAAACTATAGTCTTTTTGAGAATTTGTCTTGTCTACAAGCTGTACTTTTTATGTACCTCATTTCACTACGGAAATGTGTCTGCCTTATTTTGAGGATGAGGGAGTATTTTTACTACAGATTCACTCTCTTTCCAATGATTGTTCAAATATTAGCCAAATAAAATAAACAATCTCAAGCATAACTAAAGCAAACATACTGTGAAGCTTGATCCCTTTGGCAGGAGTGTAGTACTGTAGGCTCCCTGGTTCTGTCCCCTTAACCTTCATTAACAAAGCCTAAGATCCCAACAGTTTTTTGGCATCCAAAGCACACTGATCCTGGCGACATCCAAGCTCCCACATCCAGAGGTTATCTAATTGGTATTCTAAACTTACAAGCTGATCATTAGTCTGTTGATATTAAGTATTCATTAGCTATTAGGAAGATATAAATAAATAGTTAAATAATTTGAAGATATCTTTGAGTATGACATGAAAAGCAAAAACAATAAATATTTAACTTCTTAAAAATGAAAATCTTCAGGGCTGGGGATGCAGCTCAGTGATAGAACACTTTCCTAGTATGCAGAAGGCCATGGGTTCAATACCCAGCACCCCAAAAAAGAAAAGGAAATATATATATATATATATATATTCCATAAGCAAAAGACAAACTTGAAGGAAATATTTATTTGCATATTTCAGAAAATGGTTAAAGTGCTTAATACATAAAACTAAAAAAATTTAAGATATACACCCTAGTTGAAAAATGAACCAAAGATATGAACATAAATTTTTCTTACCACAAAATCCAAATGGCCAATATAGATAAGAAAAAAAAATGTTCAGCTCTACTAATATTTTTTTTAAAAAAAATGCAAGATAAAGGGCTGGGGATGTAGCTCAGTGGTAAAGCACTTGCCTAGCATGTGCATATCCCTAAGATATCCTGTCCCCTGTGCTGCTAAAAAAAAAAAAAAAAAAAAAAAAAAAAAAGCAGGATTCTAATTTGTGCCTATAAAATTGGCAAGAATTTCAAAAGTCTTTTACCCAGCAGTAAAAGTTTTTCATTCAGTGGTCAAGCAACAAGCAAATGGGCCAATATTCTATGCATTGCTAGGAGTTAACCAGAAAGAAATGTAACATTTTTTCCACAAGCATGTTGCATTTCATTTCCTATGTACAGTATATTACTTCATAAATTAAATAAAATAATTTTGTATGATCATAAAATTGAAAGAATAATGTCTAATTATTTGGAAAAATGTTTGAGGCTTTTAAGGAACAACAATTTAGAAAATGGTATTATAGCATAATCCCAAAAGATTTAGTCAAATAAATTATAGGATATTAAAACATTATTATAAAATAATACTTAATTATCTATAAATGGTAATGCATTATAATCATAATTCTACATTTCATAATAAATAGACTACTAAAAAGAAATTAATTGTTTCAATTTTTTAAATATTTGACAATAAGAATATATTATTTTTGTAATCAAAAATTTTTTAAAATGTTATGTACTAGACTTAGTCATTACAGCTTGTAAAATTCTGTTAAAACAAAATGATTTTTCTCAGTGAATTTGATAAGTATGCTTTCAACAAAAGTGATAAAACTGTTGAATAAAAGAGGAAAAAAGGGAAACTTTTACTTTTTATTAAAAACAAGAATAACAACAACAAAACCTTTCTCTTCAGCTGAAGCAATTCATTAATTAGTATCTCTTGAGCATCTTTACTTAATACATTTCTAATTCACACTGAATGAAAATTTCTTAATCATGTTCATAAGGTATTAAATGACTTAATGAAATACGTTGCTGAAGATCAGATACACATTTCCTAATGGATCAGTCTCTCCAAATTGCAAGACAGAAAGATACATTTGAATCACCTTAAGAAATGAGGTTTCATTTCTCACCTAAGAAACAGGGTTAAATAGGGCTGGGGTTGTAGCTCAGTGGTAGAGCACTTGCCTAGCATGTATGAGGCACTGGGTTGATTCTCAATACCACATAATAAATAAAATAATTATGTACATCTACAACTAAATAAATGTTTTTTTAAAAAAAGAAAAGAAATGGAGTTAAACATCCTCAACCTAGAAACAAATAGTTTCCAAGAACCAAAGCCTTCCTGAAGAAGAGGCTTCTCTCTCTCTCTCTCTCTCTCTCTCTCATTGCCTACATGGTACCTGCTTCTGCTTCAGGATTTGCTTTGCTCTCCTTTTGTACTTGCTGACCAGTTCCTCCTACTCTAAATCATAAAGAAAGCTAATCTGATTGGCTACTATCATGGAAACTCTGCTTCCCTGAGCAAAGGTAGGGTAGGCCATATTTATCTAAAAGAAACACTGAGTATCATAGGCCCTGTGACTGATGTGACTACCAGGAAGCTACTAATTCTGACAAAGTAGAAAGTGAGACTAGAATAATGTGATTGCTCATAGTAAACACACTCTGCCTAATAAGTACAAATTGTACTTCTAAACATGCTCCTAGACCAAAGCATAAGGAAGATAAAAGAAAGAAAATGCATTTTTAAACCTTAAAAGTCATATGCAATACAGTAAAAAATGTTTCACATTAGATATAACTGGAGTTCCAGAAATAAAAGGAGAGAAAAAAGAAAATGGAGGAAGAAGCAATGTTTGAATAGATAATGGCCAAGATTTTCCCCCAAATCCCAAATATATCAAAACATAAGAAGTGCTATGTACCTCAAGAGAGTTACATGAAAAAAAAGTAAAACTCACATCTAGACTTATCAAGCACTAAAACTGAAGACAAAGTAAAAATTAAAAGTAGTCAGAAGAAGACACAATACCTTCAAAGAAACAAGACTGACAGCTGACTTTTCATCAAAAATAATGGAAACAGAGATAATAGAATTTTTTTTTTAAGAAAACTGCCAACCTAAAATTTTACACCCAGCAAAATATCCTTCCAAAATGAAAGTAAAGACATTCCAGGATTCCCAAGATGGCCGCGAATAGAGTGCATCACACCCCGTGTACTGCACCACTTTGCAGGTGAATAACGAGTTAGAACGACAAAAAACTATTTTGTTAGGAACTTACAGCAAAATGGGGGTGCACCAAAACCTAGAGGAAGGATTTACAGCACCGAGGTCTGGTAATTGAGTCTCATACACGAGCCAACTGTTCGACGGGAGATCCGGGCTGACTGATCTGCGCGGCCCGCCCCGCGGCTACAGACGGCGGGGAGCTGCCGAGAAGCGACCAGCAAGCAGGGAGATTGCTGCAGATTCTGTGGAATCCTGCCACCTGAGCACTCACGGAGCCCTGGGCTGAGTTTGGAATTTCAGACGGGGAAGGAAGCGGGACAGTTCTATCCCCCACAATGGAAACTCCACCAAGGAAACCAGCGGCCACCATCTTGGAGAGCTGAAGTGACCACCGCCATTCTCCGACAGATTGCAACAATAAAACAGGTGCGTGTTACTCAGCTCATCTCCCATACAGCAGGGAATTCGCATAAAATATCTCCAAGGCTCTCCGGGGGAGGGATTCTCAGAGCAAGCCTGCATAAAGACGCGGGGAAAACTAGAGACACCCGACCTTCAACTCCCCCTCCCATCAGCGGGAAAACGAAACCTGTATTGCCAGCGCGGGGGGGGGAGGGGGGGAGGGGCAATTGGAAAAAATCAAAACAATAGAGTGCCAGGGTTCTCAATAGCCACCCTCCACGCCCAACAAACGGCAGGCCCAGAGTACAGTTTGAACTGCTGAGAGGCATCACTCAGGGGAAATCTGGTCTAGCAGGAGAAACCAGGACTAGCAGGAGAAACCAGGACTAGCAGGAGAAACTAGGGGACTAGAGGCCAGGCCCTCTTGACTGGGCGGCTGGAGGCCACCCGACCACCGATGACAGCCAGCCTGCTGCCAGTGCAACTAGGTGGCTGAAGAATGCACGCCCACTGGCGACCGATCATCCGCCCGCTGCCTGTGAGACTGGGCAGCTGGAGACCGCCCGCCTGCTAGCGACTGACCCCGCGACTGGGTGGCTAGAGATCACCCTCCCGCCGGTGACAGCCCACCTGCTGCCCGCGCGACTGGGCAGCTGGAGTCCCCCCACCCAACAGCGACTTATCGCCCACCGGCTGCCAGCGCGACTGGGTGGCTGGAGACTGCCCGGCCGCCGGCGTCCGGGAGCTGAAACCAACCAAAGACAGTCCAGTCCCACCCCCCCATTCGGACACCCCAGCAAGAAGCCTAGGGCCCGCCATAGCAGAGAGGTGACATCCCTGGAGCTCGGCCGTCGGAATTCCTTCCCAGCGGAATACACTTTAGCAGGCATAGTCTACCAACACAAAGGAGATACAACAGAGATATACAAAACCAAAACAAATTTATAAAAGAGAACAGAAACACAGCAATCAAATAGAGCTGGAAAGTAACATCATGAAAAAACAGGGGAAAAAGGAGTACAAACAATGTAGGACAACTTAAATCTACAGGAGGACGTAGAAGCATCAGAAACACGGATAGGGAAAGAACTCAAGGCATACCTAATTCAGATGGAAAGGAATATTAGAGAAGACAGCAAATCCAAGCAATGAAAGTATATTTTTAAAATGAATTAAACAAACAAATTCAAATGGCAAAGAACGAGCTTTACCAGGAGATAGAGATCTTAAAAAAATCAAACAGTAATCCTAGAAATGCAGGAAACTATAAACCAAATTAAAAACTCAAACGAGAATATTACAAATAGACTAGATCAAGTAGAAGTCAGAACATCAGATAATGAAGAGAAAGTTTATCAACTTGAAAAGAATATAGTCAACACAGAAAAGATGCTTAAATCCCACGAGCAATCTATTCAAGAGATATGGGATGTCATAAAAAAAACAAATTTGAGAGTCATCAGGATAGAAGAAGGCATAGAGAATCAAACCAAAGGAATGGACAACCTATTAAATGAAATAATTCTAGAAAACTTCCCAGAGATGAAAGATGGAATGGATTGCCAAATCCTGGAAGACTACAGGACCCCAAACATTCAAAACCATAATAGACCAACTCCAAGACATATAATTATGAAGATAGCCAACATACAGAACAAGGAGAGAATATTAAAAGCTACGAGAGAAAGGAGGCAGATTACATTCAGGGGTAAACCAATTAGGTTAACAACTGATTTTTCATTACAGACTTTGAAAGCGAGAAGATCCTGGAACAATGTATTTCAAATGCTGAAAAATAATGGATTCCAACCAAGAATACTGTATCCAGCAAAATTAAGCTTCAGATTTGACAATGAAATTAAAATCTTTCACGATAAACAAAAGCTAAAAGAATTTGCAGCCAGAAAACCAGTAGTTTTACAAAACCTTCAAAGAAGAATTAATACCAATATTTTTCAAGCTATTTCAAGAAATAGAAAAAGAAGGAGCTCTTCCAAATTCATTCTATGAGGCCAACATCACCCTGATCCCGAAACCAGACAAAGACACTTCAAAGAAAGAAAACTACAGACCAATATCTCTAATGAACTTGGATGCAAAAATTATCAATAAAATCCTGGCGAATCGAATACAAAAGCATATCAAAAAAATTGTGCACTATGATCAAGTAGGATTCATCCCTGGGATACAAGGCTGGTTCAATATACGGAAATCAATAAATACTATTCACGACATCAATAGACTTAAAGACAAGAACCATATGATCATCTCGATAGATGCAGAAAAAGCATTTGACAAAGTACAGCATCCCTTTATGTTCAAAACACTAGAAAAACTAGGGATAACAGGAACTTACTTCAACATTGTAAAAGCTATATATGCTAAACCTCAGGCTAGCATCATCCTAAATGGAGAAAAACTGAAGGTATTCCCTCTAAAATCTGGAGCAAGACTGGGATGCCCTCTATCACCACTTCCATTCAATTTAGTTCTTTAAATACTAGCCAGAGCAATTAGACAGACAAAAGAAATTAAAGGCATAAAAATAGGAAAAGAAGAACTTAAATTATTGCTATTTGCGGATGACATGATAATATATTTAACAGACCCAAAAGGGCCTACAAAGAAACTGCTAGAGTTAATAAATGAATTCAGCAAAGTGGCAGGATATAAAATCAACACGCATAAATCAAAGGCATTCCTGTATATCAGCAACAAAACTTCTGAAATGGAAATGAGGAAAACCACTCCATTCACAATATCCTCAAAGAAAATAAAATATTTGGGAATCAACCTAACAAAAGAGGTGAAAGATTTATACAACGAAAACTACAGAACCCTAAAGAGAGAGATAGAAGATCTCAGAAGATGGAAAAATGTACCCTGTTCATGGATAGGCAGAACTAACATCATCAAAATGGTGATATTACCCAAAGTTCTCTACAGGTTTAATGCGATGCCAATTAAAATCCCAACGGCATTTCTTGTAGAATTAGATAAAGCAATCATGAAATTCATATGGAAAAACAAAAGACCCAGAATAGCAAAAGCAATTCTAAGCAGGAAGTGTGAATTTGGAGGTATAGCAATACCAGAGTTCAAACTGTACTACAAAGCAATAGTAACAAAAACAGCATGGTACTGGTACCAAAACAGGCAGGTGGACCAATGGTACAGAATAGAGGACACAGAAACCAATCCACAAAATTACAACTTTATTATATTTAATAAAGTGGCTAAAAGCATGCAATGGAGGAAGGATAGCATCTTCAACAAATGGTACTGGGAAAATTGGAAATCCATATGCAACAAAATGAAACTGAATCCCTTTCTCTTGCCATGCACAAAAATTAACTCAAAATGGATCAAGGAGCTAGATATCAAATTAGAGACACTGCATCTGATAGAAGAAAAAGTTGGCTCTGATCTACATACTGTGAGGTCGGGCTCTAAATTCCTTAATAGGACGCCCATAGCCCAAGAGTTAATAACAAGAATAAATAAAAGGGACTTACTTAAACTAAAAAGTTTTTTCTCAGCAAGAGAAACAATAAGAGAGGTAAATAGAGAGCCTACATCCTGGGAACAAATTTTTACCCCTCACACTTCAGATAGAGCCCTAATATCCAGAATATACAAAGAACTCAAAAAATTAAACAATAAGATAACAAATAACCCAATCAACAAATGGGCCAAGGACCTGAACAGACACTTCACAGAGGAGGACATACAATCAATCAACAAGTACATGAAAAAATGCTCACCATCTCTAGCAGTCAGAGAAATGCAAATCAAAACCACCCTAAGATACCATCTCACTCCAGTAAGATTGGCAGCCATTATGAAGTCAAACAACAATAAGTGTTGGCGAGGATGTGGGGAAAAGGGTACACTTGTACACTGCTGGTGGGACTGCAAATTGGTAAGGCCAATTTGGAAAGCAGTATGGAGATACCTGGGAAAGCTTGGAATGGATCCACCATTTGACCCTACTATCGCCCTCCTTGGACTCTTCCCTAAGGATCTTAAAAAAGCGTACTATAGGGATACTGCCACATCAATGATCATAGTGGCACAATTCACAATAGCTAGACTGTGGAACCAACCTAGATGCCCTTCAATAGATGAATGGATAAAAATAAATGTGGCATCTATACACAATGAAGTACTACAAAGCACTAAAAAATGACAAAATCATAGAATTTGCAGGGAAATGGATGGCATTAGAGAAGATTATGCTAAGCAAAGCTAGCCAATCCTTAAAAAACAAATGCCAAATGTCTTCTTTGATTTAAAGAGAGCAACTAAGAACAGAACAGGGAGGAAGAGCATGAGGAAAAGATTAACATTAAACAAAGACGAGTGGGGGGAGAGAAAGGGAGAGAGAAGGGAAATCGTATGGAAATGGTAGGAGACCCTCAATATTACACAAAATTACATATAAGAGGTTGTGAGGGGAAAAGGGGGGAAAACAAGGGAGAGAATTAAACAACAGCAGATGAGGTAGAGAGGGATGATGGGAGGGGAGGGGGGGTAGTAGAGGATAGGAAAGGTAGCAGAATACAACAGTCACTAATGCCATTATGTAAAAATGTGAGTGTGTAACCGATGTGATTCTGCAATTTGTATTTGGGGTAAAAATGGGAGTTCATAACCAATTGAGTCAAATGTATGAAAGATGATATATCTTGAGCTTTGTAATGTTTTGAACAACCAATTTAAAAAAAATTTTAAAAAGACATTCCAGACTAAAATACAAAAATAAGAAACTGAGAGGGTCTGTTGCTAATAAACTGATACTGAAACAAAGATGAATATAATTTGAGAGAGAAATATACAGGAATAAGGAGCAATATAAAGAGTAAATATCTGGATAGAAAATAAATCTGGATAGATGTAAATGCATATTAACTGCCTAAACTAATAATAACATTGTGGTGTTTTGATTATATGTAGAATTAAAATATATGACAATATTAACACAAAAGACGGGACAGAGGAAAGAACAGCCTGAAGTCCTTACACCATAATGAAAATGGAAAAATATTAATTTGCATTTAGATTTAAGGATACATTTTACCTCTGGAGTAACTACAAACAATAAGAAAATAATATATAATTAACAAGTTAATAGAAAGGATAAAAATAATTAAAAATATATCCAAAAGAAAGCAAGAAAAGAGAACAAAAAAAACAGAAAAAAAGTGGGACAAATAGGAATCTGGTAGTAAGATGATAGGTTTAAACTCACATATTTAAATAATTATTAAAAATATAAATGAACTAAAAGACAAAATTGTCAAAATAATTGAAAAAGATACTTTATGCTGCTTACAAAACACATGTTAAGATTACAGAGAGTTTGGAAGTTTGCATTCACAAAAAGAAAGCTAAAGAACAGAGTATATTTTATGACATATCTAGTACCACATAAGAAAGCAGCACATTTAAAAATGATTTAAAAAATCAATTAATCAGGAAGGTATAACAATTTCAAATTTCTAACCTCTTAATAACATGGTTTAAAATTATCAGAAAACATTCTGACAACTAAAAGAATATATGGACAAATTCACAATCAGAATGGAAGATTTCAACATATCTCTGTGACTAATAGCAGAAGAAAAGAAGATTTTAACATAATTAACAAACATGGCCTAAATAACTTATATAGATAGGATATCAAACAACTACAGAAAACAATGTTCTTTTCAAGTATACCTGAACATTTGTCAAAATTGATCATATGCTCAGCCATAAAGCAAATTTCACAAAATAGCAAGGGATTGGGATAATATAGAGTATGTTCCCTAACCACAATGGACTTAAGCTAGAAATCAATTACAAAAAGATAATTAGAAACTCCCCAATGTTTGAATTGAAAAATAATGCACTGCTATGTAATTCATGGGTCAAAGAAGAAATCTCAATAGAAATTAGAACCCATTTTTAACAAAATATAATGAAAATATTACATATTAAAATGTATGGAGTACAGTAAAAGACAAAGGAAATTTCATAACCCTTAATGCATATATTTTTAAGTCTGAAAATCAGTGATCCATATGTCCATCTGATAATTCATACCAAAGGGGAAAAAAACAACAACAAAATTAAACCCACACAGAATAGAAATAAGGAAATAATGAAGATTAGAATATAAATTATTTAAACAAAAAACAGTAGACAATACCAATAAGCCAAATACTGTTTCTTTGAAAAGACTAATACAATTGATAAATTCCCATCAATATTGATCAAGAAAAAAACAAAGATACAGTAGTATAACTTTCCTTTATACACCTGTGACTACACCACAGTGAGTCTCACCATCGTGTACATCCACAAGACTGGGGTCCTAATTGGAATAATATATTTAATGCATGTATAATACATCATAATGGACTCTACTGTCATGTATAACTAAAAAGAACCCATCTGAAAAAAAAAGAAAGGAGGCACATCAATATAAATTCTACCAGCATTAAGAATATAATAATAAACAGAAATTATAAAACTACATGTCAATGAAATGTCTAATTCCTAGACATATACAACTTACTAGGGTGAAGGTAAAAGGGGAATAGAAAATCTGAATAATTTTATACTCACAAACAAAAATTGAGGGGCTTGGGGATATAGTTCAGTTGGTAGAGTGCTTGCCTTACATTCACAAGGCCCTTGGTTCAATTCCCAGCACCACAATAGATAGATAGATAGATAGATAGATAGATAGATAGACAGACAGACAGACAGACAGACTTGAAAAATTTAATCCATAGCCTTTTCACAAAGAAAATTCCAGGCCCAGATGGCTTCCCTGGTGCAATCTTTCAAATACTTTACAACAGAACACCAATCTTACACAAATCCTTTCAGTGAACAAAAAAAGAAAGGACATTCTCAACAATTGTATTAGGTCAGTACAACCCTGATACCAAAAGTTGGCAATAACATTACAAGTAAGGAAAATTACAGCCCAGTCTCTCTCATGAATGTAAATGTGAAAATCCTAAATAAAATATTAGCAAGTCTTATCACTTGTAATAGCCCAAAATGCAAAAAAAAAAACACATTTCATCATAATTTGTATGGATAAGATTCATGATATATTCAAAGAGCAGAATATTAAGCAGCAATTAAAATGAATGAGCTATTGTCACCCATGACATGGATGAATCTCAGAATTGTAAAGTTGAGTCAAAGAAGCAAACACAAAAGGTGCATAATGTAGAACTTCCTTTATAAAAAAAAAATAATATCATGCAAAATTAACCTATAAACACAGAAATCAACATAGTGATGATTCAGGATGAAAGGAGGATAATTACCAAGAGACATAAAGGGGTGCTTCTGGGATATTGATAGTGGGGTGGTCCATTTCCTGATCTGGGTGCTGGTTACACAGGTGGGTTCACTCGGTCAAAATCAGGAGACTCTGTGCTTATGATTTGTGCATTTTTCTGTGTACATGTTACACTTCAATTAAATTTAATTTAAAAAAAACTTTCTTCAAAATATAGAACCATTCTTGCTTGAATTGTTACTGCTCTCACTGGTCTGTATTATTCAGAATCAATCATTCTATTTCTCTAAAAAGCAGAACTCTGAATGTAACTACTTTCTTCAGGATTCCCAATTCATCGTGGTGTAGATGTGAAATGGCTTAATATTTCTAATAATCTTTCCCCATTAATTATGCTAGCTAACTTGTTTCTAGGTGTCAGCTCTTTTAATCATATCCTGGCTTGATTCCATTTATTTATCAGCCCCTTCAAGTTATTGAGATCATCTCATTCTAGCATAAAAGGCTCAATTTTGTTCCCTTTCAACTTAAACATCAAGCTGAATCTAAAACCATTTTTCCCCCCTTTCATTACCTCCAGACTTACTCAAAGGTAGAAATTTGCTGCTAGTGGCTTGTGGTGTCTATGCCTGTGAGTGAGGGGGCAGGTGCTCCGCCGTTTACTACTTTTCCTATCCTTTTAATTGGTGCTTCTCTTCTGATATCAGAGCAGAAGAAATGGGAAAGTAGATATCTAATGTGGCTTCACTAGAAAGGTTTGATCCCCTCTCTTTAGGATTTCTGCTTTCCTAGTTAGCTCTGTGAAACTTGTTGTTCTCCTATACTGGAGAGAATCCAAGCATTCCTTCTTTGAAAAGGGCCTTCTCACTGCCCGTTTCTTGAAGCACATCTTGCACGAACTTGACCTCTACTTGCCCTCTACTTGCCCTCTTCCAGGAGAGATCCAGTTAGCAGCCTCTGCTGGAGTGGAAAAGTAGTCATCTTCCCTCAGCCAGGCCATCTCTTGGTCACACCTCTCTTTGTCCTAGTAGCATCAAGCACTCATTCAGGAGAGGTAGGAGATGAGATGACCACCAGTCCTTAGCCTACTAAAGTGGGGAGGGTCAGGCATCTCTAACTTTATGAGCAAGTGTCTTCAGGATGCCCCTCTAGACTTTGAGGGGAAGAAGTTGGAAGGTCCTTGCTTAGCATTTGGATGGCCATCTTAAGTGACAGCTGCCATTTTAAGAAAAATTTCCACTTTCCTGCCCAAGGACATTTCTGAGAAAGGCTCACCACTCCCTCATACCTACCCCACCCTGAACTAGAGGCATTAGGACCTGCTTGGCTCTAATCCAAAAGTGCCAAACTCCAAGCCTGTGTGGCCTCTCTCCATCTTTGGAGAGATGGCCTTTATCTGTCAGCTCTGACAAATAAACTCGCATGTGTACCTCTGCCTGGTCTCCGTCTTTCATTTCTCACTTGCCCATCTCCGGGTTCCTTGCTTTCCTTTCAGAAGTATCTCCATCTCCTCCTGTACAGTGAGAACGGGGAGAAGGGAGAGAATAGAACAATCTCATGAAGATTACACTTCACAAAAAGCTGATCTCCTGCTACCCTCTTCTTCCTTATACTCCAAGGAGTAGGAATGAGGTGGCTTGGGGAATGTTTATCATAGGGTAGTTTCCTTGTATTGACATTTCTTGTAGGGTGGCCTAACTATAGGTGGTCCCTCAAATTAGAATACCTGTGCTTATCACCTTCTGTGCACAGCTTTAGACTTTGGCCAGGGCCCAGGGAATATCCCTATTGATATCCTATTACACATGTCTCCAACCTCCTTGAACTTCTGTTAATCTTCACAGCATGTGTTGAAGACAAAAGAAAGAAAGAAAAAGAACAATTCTGTATTAACTCAAAATACAGTGGGAAAGAAAATGGGATATAGGAATAATTGCAATGATTTTCTATTTTGCAAAGCAAACATCTTCAAGAAAATATGGAGAGTTGGGTTATTCATCTATACACATATAATGAACAATTCAAATTTATTTGAACTCTTTACCTGCATATACACTTTTTGTTTTAATATCAATTTATTACATTTGTACTTTTACAGTCTTGATGTAATTGAAGATCAAAATTAAACATGACTAAGCAATGTAAAATACACTGTTGAAGACCACTTATACCATTTATTTAAAGCACACAACTACAATTTAAAACAATCCATAAGGAACAGGAGGACTGGGGATATTGCTCAGTGGCAGAAAATTAGCATGCATGAGGTTCTGGGTTTAATTTCCACCATCACAAAAACAAACCAAAAAGCCCCACAAGGAACTGGGAATAATATATCAATAAGTGGTGTAATATTTTATTATAGTCAATAACAAGTAAAAAATAATTTTCTTCCAGAAAGAGAAATATAATTTGTACTTTATACCTGTAGTATTAAATGTGTTTAGTACAGTAGGACTATTATAGCTAAAAATGGAACTTATTCAGTAAAATGGCCATTGTTTTTAATCAGAATCCTATTCTCTTGACAGATCTGAGGCTTCCTTAAGCAGGGTTTTGCTTTTCTCATCTTCTTCCCTCGGTGTGACATTCTCATCTCCCACATAGTTTGACACACAGAGCAGCTGCTTGATACAGCCGATGAGCAGTGTGGTAGGCTGACACAAAGAAATGCCACAGAACCCGAAAACTAGAATATAAACAGCATTTTAAAAGGGAAAGAATTGTCTAATAAAAATACTCAATGGGGATGACTTTGAAGGCAAAGTATTAAAGTCAGCCTTGAAATATCACTTAATATAGTATAAAAAAAATTCCTTTCATGAGATTTTACTCTCTCTGTAATTCATAGTCTGGCTCTTTCTTATAAACCTTTTAAAAGTGCTGTGAATAGAATATATTATATGAAGAATTCAAAAAGCTTTGATTATTCATTAATAATTTGGGGATTATAAGATTCCATTTCAGGTTATTTAGAATAGCTTTTTTTAAATGTGGGTGCTGATGTAGAATCATATATAAAGATATTATACCCAAATATATAATTTCTTTTAAATTTATCTAGATTGTTATAAATGTCTTCAGACTCACTTTAAAGCAATAAACTGAATGACATATTCATTTAAGATATCATTTCTAAACGCTTTATTAGTATCAAATGCAAAGAATTTGTATCTTTATTATAAGCAGTAATTTAAATCATTCCCCATGTCATTTTCTTGTCACATAAAGATACCAAACAACTTTGTCCCTTATCAAACAGAAACAAATCATCACATTAGCCCCAATTTTTTGTGAAAATAAATAAGTAAACCATAAATATAATTAAACTCCAATGAAATACATTAAACAATTATTATATAAGCAACTGTTCCTCTGAACATCAGCAATGGTACAAGAACGAAACAGTTTAATTCAATAGGGCTATTTATTAATCTTGCTAGGAAGGATTCCTATGATTTTAAGACTAGAGGCTCTCTTTAGATCCCTACATGAGTAGTGGGTCTAGCTTGTGAGAAACCCAAGCTGTACTAGTCCCTGATTCCCTGAAAGTGGATCCCCTCTTGTGAGTTTCAGAATTTCACAAATGTGATTGCCTATAAAAATTGTGAGCATCAACTAACAAAATAATATTTGGAAAGTTTTTTGAGTCCTTTGGGCCATTTGTGGTTCTATTATCAGCCAGAATCTAAATTTGTGAAAAGAAACCAAGAGGAAGTTTCACCCCACATCAGACAAACTTTATCTGTGTCAAACAGCAGGACTGTTATCAACCACATTGCTCCTCTCAAATTCTCTCCTCTCATTTAGTTTTGCACCGTGATTGCCTTTGCCTTTCAATTTATTTTTAATAAAATTTTTCTGATTCTGAAATGCATGTTCATTATAGGAAATTTGAATAATATAATTAACAGGAAAAATATCCATAACTTTTTCAATGTCTTCTGCCTGGGTTTTGGTGAAATAATTATAATCTGAACAAGGTGTTCCACACTTTCTTTCAATGCTAGAGGAAAAAAACATCTTTAAAATATTTCACTCAGGGGCTGGGGTTGCAGCTCAGTGGTAGAGTACTTGCCTAGCATGTGTGAGGCACTGGGTTCGATTCTCAGCACCACATAGAAATAAATAAAATAAAGGTTCACTGACAACTAAAAAAAAAAACTTTTTAAAAACATTTCACGCAGGCTTTGATAAATTTGGCTGAAAAATGGACTTTTTCAATGATTAATTGCATTTACTAGGAAAGTAATAAAATATTACCCAATAGGGACAGTTGAATTCACAAAATTAAATGCTAGCAGTATTGGGCTTAACTGTAGGTTAACTGTTTCTTCTTCATAGATGTTGAAATGATAGCTATCATGTACAGAGAGTTTTATTTAATATATAATTTTCACATTAACCACAACTATATGATATCATTATTCCCACTTTACAAAACAAAAGTTAGAAATCAATCACATAACTCTTAGGTGGTAAGCTGAGAATTCAGGGGGTTTGGACTCTCTGCTTCCAAGGGCATTTTTTCCACAACAGCCCAACAGCTGACTATGGGTATCATAATCCCTAATCCTTCCTCCTTTTAAATAAATCTAATAGTAATAATGTTGGAAGTAACATCTTGTATAAAACTTTGTTTCTATGATTATTTTCTGTAAGCAGAGCCTTAAAATTTCTATTATGATATTATAGGCAGAAACACTTTTTATAGTGGATTAATATGATATTTATCAATCATATATTAATAAATATATTAACCATATATTATAAGTAATTTTCTATGTGTTGTGGAAGATACAAGGAAATAGCTTGAATTCAAGGCATTTACAAATTACAACTTAAACATACGAAACTGCTTAATTTCACAGGATAAGGATATGTTTAAAATTTTTTCTTAATTAAAGTTATGAACAGCACATAATCTTAAAGCCCCTAGGAGAACTACATTCATTTCTTTGAGTGTGTGTGTGCATTTTATTAATTTTTTAGTTGTTAATTAATTTTACAGTAGAATGCATTTTGACATATTGTACACAAACGGAGCTCTACTTCTCATTCTTCTGGCTGTACATGGTGAAGAGTCACTCCAGTAGTATAACTATAAATGTATATAAGGTAATAATGTCTGTCTCATTCTACTGTCCTAGCACATGCCAGGCAAGTGCTCTACCACTGAGCTACAACCCCAGAAATCCTCACAGCCCCACCCCTCTTTTCACTCCCCTCTACACAAACCAAAGTTCCTCCGTTCTTCTCTATCCCCTACCCCCTCCCCCACTACGGATCAGCATCCACTTATCAGAGAAAACATTCAGCTTTCGGTTTTGGGGGATTGGCTTATTTCACTTAGCATGATATTCTCTAATTCTATACATTTACCTACAAATGCCATTTCATTCTTCTTTAAGGCTGAGTAATATTCCATTGTGTATATGTACTACATTCTTTTTTTATCTATTCATCTTTTGCAGGGCATCTATGTTGGTTCCATAGTTCAGCTATTGTGAATTGAGCTCTATAAACATTGATGTGGCTGTGTCATTTTAATATGCTGATTTTAAGTTCTTTGGGTATAAACCGAGGGGTGGGAGAGCTGGGTCAAATGGTGGATTCATTCCAAGTTTTGTGAGGTATCTTCTTACTGCTTTCCATAGTGGTTGCACCAATTTGCAGTCCCACCAGCAATGCATCCCCTACATCCTCTCCAACACTTATTATTGCTTGTATTCTTGATAATTTCCATTCTGACTGGAGTGAGATGAAATCTTAGAGTAGTTTTAATTTGCATTTCTCTAATTGCTAGAGATGATGAACAATTTTTCATATGTTTTTTGATCGATTGTATTTCTTCTGTGAAGTGTCTGTTCAGTCAGGCAGGAACACTTTTAAGGTTGTTTGTATATATTGTCAATTGCCTATCTCACTGTGATTGTCCAGATAATAACTCAATCAGCAGAACATGAGGCCTCCAGTGTTTTTTAATATCTATTTTTAGTTTCAGATGGACACAACACCTTTATTAATATTTTTTATGGTGCTGGGAATCAAATCCAGTGCCTCACGCATGCTAGGCAAGTGCTCTACCACTGAGCCACAATCCTAGCCCATGAGGTCTCCAGTTTTACTGTGCGCTTTATAAAAATCTTGGTTCGTTTAATAGATGAAAATGGATCTTGGTTGTAACATTTATTTATGATTGTTATAATTCACTGTGCTTTAATACATCAATTCTCCCTTCTACAGAGTAAACTTTATACATGGGCTGACTAAGTGCTTGAACTAGGACTGGGAAGCCCTGGGAATACTCAAGAGGCCTTTTCTTCTCTTTATTTCAGTCAATCATCACTCAGTTCCAATTCTAAAGTCCATCCCTGACCTCAAGGAGCTTGTGGACTAGCAAGAGAGACACATAAGCAGAAAATTTACAGAACAGAATTACCAGCACTGGGACCAAAGTAACAAGAGGAAAATGCTTTGGGAAACACAGTGGAGGGCACCTAAGCCAGCTTTAGAAAGGTCCTGGAAGCCTTTATGGAGATGCTGCGGCCTGCACACCATCTTGAATGAAGCAGAAATTAGCCAGCTTTTCCCTGATGTCCTCAACCACAATTAACTGCTTCTTCATCAATATTCTTTTATTAGTTCCCATGTCTAGTACTCTCTCACTGGACTGGGCTTCTTGATAGGAAGGGACCATGTCTCTAGTTAGCCTAGCACAGTCCCCCCAAATGTAGTGGAAATGCAATAAAATTTTGTTGAATTATTTTTAAATTCTAGCCAAAAAAATTTCTTACTATACTTTCCTCTTGACATTTGTATGAATATGTGTGATTTTCCTTTTGGTTTTTTAAATTAATAGTTTGCCACACACCCATCAGAAAGGCTGAAAGAAAAAGGATAGGGAAATATCAAGTGTTGGTGAAATATATGAAGTAAAAGGGAATTCATACATTGCTGGAAAGAGTAGGAATTGGTACGATCCTTTTAGAAAACTGTTGGCAATCCCTACTAAAGCTGGGTCTTACAGCATCTTCTCTCCAGCAATTTCCACTCAACACAAGTGCATCCATATGGCATCTTTTTACCAAAAGCAGCACTATTTATAATTGCTCCATACTAGTTGTACATAATGTTGGGATTCATTGTTATATATTTGTATATGCACACAATATAACAATATAATATGGCCTATATAATTCCCCAGTATTTCCCCTTTTCTCTCTTCCTTCCTCCCTGGGGTCTACTGATCTCCCTTTGATTCTCATAAGATCCCCTCCTTCCATTTCTTTTGCTTTTTTCCTCTGTAGCTTCCATATATGAGAGAAAACATATGACCCTTGACTTTCTAAGTTTGAGAACCAGATTTTATTTAAAGTTCCTACTGTGTAATTGCTTTAATATGAAGTATAAAAATTGGTAAAATTGTCCTATGCTGAGAGACATAAAGGGAATAGGAAGGAAGAGCTCCCCGGGATGCAAGTAAGGATCAGGTTTTTTGTTGTTGTTGTTGTTGTTGTTTGTTTTGTTTTGTTTTTGTGGTGTTGGGGAAAGCACTCTACCAACTGAGCTACATCCTTAGCCCTTTCAGTTTTTTGACCTAGATGTCAATTCATTCAGTTTGTGCCTTTCTCTATATTACACTTATATGATTTTATTTGTTTAAGTAATATATCTTTTTATTTAAATAAAAAAATTTTTTTAGTTGTCAATGCACCTTTATTTACATGTGATGCTGAGAAGAGAACACGTGCCTCACACACATGCTAGGCAAGCGCTCTACCACTGAGACACAACACCAGCCCCTAAATAATACATCTTAAGAGAAAGCAAGGAAACACAAATATGCCCCCCCAAAAAATTTTTGAATCACCCACAATTCCACCATCCAGAGATAAATTACTATTAATATTTCAGATTATTTCCTTTCAGTCCTTTTTTGTTTTCTTAAAGCCAGTGAGCTCACGCACACACTCCATCTTTTCCGTACATTTTACACACACACACACACACACATACACACACACACACACACAGCTACTGAGTCTTGAACAATCTTTAGGTTCAGCATTCATTCTATATTTTTCTTTAGAAAGGCTGCACTAATTTACAGTCCCACTGGCAAGGTTTGAGCGCGCCTGGTGGTGCAGTCCAACCTCAGGTGGTTTATAATGACTTCTGATTATTTTTAAGACGGTGGGGCTTAAGACGGGACTAAGGGATCTGCCGTCTGGAGCCCTGCTGGGGTGCTGGGCTCCTAGGGCCTGGAACCAGCTCTCTGCCGACCTCTCCCTGCCAGGCGCTCGGGCTCCAAATGAGGCTGCCAGCGCGTGCCCGGGGTCCGCCGCGCCTCACACCGCCGGGTTGCCGTGGGAACCGCGGAGCGCGGCTGCGCCAGCGGACCAGCCAGAGTCTGAGGGGGCGAGGGACACTGAGGCCCAAACATGGAGCTCCCGGATCCAGTGCGCCAGCGGCTGGGAAACTTCAGCCGAACCGTATTCAGCGACTCCAGCCGGACCGGGCCGGAGTACAGTGAGGGTCCGGGTGAGTGGCCGAGGCCCGATGGGTGTGGCCGCGCGGGTTTTGGAACGTCCAGATTTTGCCCGGACCTAAAATGGCGATTTCGCCTTCAGCGGGTTCTCCGCGGTGCGGGGAGCCCCTTGGAGGAGGAGCTGGGCGCGGGTGCTGAGGCCGGGGCCGGTGCAGGCCCCCGCCTCGAGCCCGGCCTGGTCTGGTCGTGTGCCACCTGGCCGGTGCATTGCAAGCGCGGCAGCTGAGAGAGTGCCGCGTGAGCTGCCTGGGAGGGGACTCAAATAAAAATAAAAACGCCTCCTTCACAGCACACCCGTCCGCCAAAGCCAACGTTGCTTTTCCTCTGCACCGCCCGCCGCTCATTTCCAGCCAGGATCGTGGAACCGCCAAAGCATCTCCCCTTCCTGACCCCTCAGACCCCACCCCGGTGACATAGTCTTGCCTTTTGCCCTTTTCTAGCAGAAAGAATACGTTCCGCACGAGGCCGTTTTCCAGCAGAAGAAGTGGAAAAAGAAAGAATTTTAATGAGTTATTGTAAACCTCCATCCACTGGAGTGTCAGCTGCCATACTAACGAGGCCTTCATCAAAACTCCCATCTCCCCTGCCTCCTTCTCCTCTCCTATATATAACTCTTCCTCCAAAATCTAGTAACAAAAATACCACAACGTAAAGATGCTACATTCAACCTGATGACAAGTGAAAATACAGTTTCCTCCGAAACAGTTTACAGCCCTTAAATTATGATGATAGACAGCACACTGTCAACCAAACCTGTGTGGTTTTCATCCTTGAGCTCAGCAGGGAAACAGCACGCTTTTCCTCTGCTTTAGGAATTTTTACAACGGGGCAGAGAAAGGCAAAGTTAGTTCCCATGATTGGATCTTGTCATCGTGATCACGTGCCTAGTCCCCAAATGTGGGCCTTTTTATGATCTAAAATGTGCAGAGAATAATGTGAAAAATTAGGTTTTGTCTTTTGTGATTCCAAGGGTAAGGATTAACAGACACTAACATCTGATAATACAAGGCATTAGGGGTCAGCAAATATTTACTGAAAAGGGCCAGATAATAAATATTTCACACTTTGCAGGCCATATGTTCTCTGCAGCAGCCATAGGCAATAGTAATTGTATGGGCATGACTCTAAACCAATAAAACTTTATGGACACTGAAATTTAAATTTCATATGTTTTTCTAGTGTCACAAAATATTGCTTCCCACCGCCCCCCAACCTTTTAAACATAAGAAAAACTACTTTTAGCTTACCAACTGTATGAAAATAGGCAGTTGGCCAGTAGTTTGCCTGCCGGATTATATAACGTTTTAATTTAAATTCCATTTACAGAACTCAACATTTTGCAAAATTTAGTAAATTTGTGTCTTGTGCTTTCAAAGTTCATTTACATATTAATTTGATTTTGAATTGCATGATTATAACTTTGATCTGCTGAAATATAGACATAGTGTAACTTTTAAGATGTTCATGTAATAAAATTGTAACATAAAAAATTGTTCTTTGCGAAATTTTAACAGCCACTGCCCCAAAGTTTAAACTAAAATTTTCAACTTAATTAATGCATTATTATTTTTCCACATTTTCTTCTTTGTAGATCTGAAATAGTTTTGATTATTTGTATGTATTAACAAGTTCATATCATTCTCAGTTCACACCTGGCCAAGAATTATACTGTTGTTATAAAAAAAAAATACTGGACTAGTGAGTTTTCTTTTGACTTAACCGATTTTTTAAAGAATTCATTCCTTTATCAGTAGTAATTTAGTAAATTGGTATAAGCAAAAGATCATAATAACCAGGTATATTCTTGAAGCTAAAGGAAACCATTTTTCTGTGAGAGACCATGGTTATTTCTTATTTAAAAATTACTAAATGACCCATAAATATTTACGTATGGGAAAAGAAAATAGGAATGTTTTTAAGAAATTTACATTAGACCTTTGTAAAACCTTACATTTAGAGCAATCAATTTCAAAATATATATCAGCTCTTAAAAACAGTTAGATTTAGGAAGTATCTTGTAGGGCTCAATTTTAAAAAGTTAAATTCTTAATTTTGTGCTCTTCTCCTTTACATGAAAACAGAAGGTATTGTGTGAACAACTTAGATAAATGAGACTTACTATCACAATGGCTACCCTGATAATGAATATTTATGTTTTCATCAAGTCATTCTTTCTGCTTATGTGTATTTGGTATTCACAAAGTACAAAGCAAGATACTCAGTTCTATGAGGGTCTCAAATCTGGGTAGGATATGTCTGTGCTTACAATGAAACTATATTCACATAGAAAAGGAAGGGGGACAAATATTTGTTGAGTGTTTACTAAGTGTGCAGGTGCCAAGGTGAAGTAATTTGTATTTCTAGTCCTCACAAGCAGTGGGTAAGGTAATTGTAATATCATTTTATAGATGAAATTAAGGCTTTAAAAGGTTAAATGATTTATCCCATGCCTGGCATCCAGGCTCACAGGATCGTGGGGAGTTCTGGGTTTACATGGACCTAAAGCCCATGGTCTCTTCAATGTACTAGACTGGGTGAGGGGAGAATGGTTCTATGCCAGCACTGTCATACACAGTATAAAGTAATAAGTACCTAAAAGGGAAAGACATTTCTGCTGGGGTGGGAGAATATGATCAAGAAAGGATTTATGGGAAAGGTAGCATTGGCTTGGGCATTAAAGAATGCATAGGATTAGGGTATGTGCCTACAATTTGAGGAGATTAGCTTTGTATGGGATTAGTTTATCTGTGATTCATTTTTATGTATTTATGCATTCATTTTATAGACTTCACAGAAGTCTACAGAGGAGGAAATGATAATTATTATCTGTTCAACAGGACTCATCTTGATATTCCACATTTAATCTATACCAGTAATGTGCAAAAAAGTCAGCAGACTGTAATGGCAAGATAAGTAACTGAAGAATTTGAAACATACCCCCAAGTAACCAATATTTGAACTAAATGGTGTTAAGATGAATATACCTTTTACTTTCAAAAATTATAAAGAGGCCTAAAATTTGTAGTTTTATTGAGCCAATATTACAGTTATGGATTCTCAGGAATGAAAGGATTTATAGGGCAGGGATCAGGATTAAGAGTTTGTTCCTTTTCTCTTTCTTCTGTAGATAATGAAATGGTCTCCAGTTTGGCATTGCAGATGTCGCTTTATTTTAACACTTACTTTTTCCCACTTTGGTGGGTGAGCTGTATTATGATGCTTCACATGAAGGTAAGTCTGTGCTTTACCACTGAGGGTTCTTCTGCTCATCCCTGACATTGTTCCATTGTCAATAAAATTAAAGTTCTTAATCTTTTTTTTAAAAATCTCAGGTCAGTGTTACTGTATGTGAGATTTTACAAACATGTTTTCCTTTTTTTATGTTTTCAGTATTCAGTTTTGCCTGATTACTACAAATTCATTGTGATCACTGTTATCATCCTAATAACCTTAATTGAAGCCATCCGGTTGTACCTGGGCTACATGGGAAACCTACAGGAGAAGGTAGGCCCTTCCCTTTCTCTTAGGGCTACCCATAAATGCAACAAGGTTTTCATGTAAGTACAAGGCATTGAGAGGTGGTGGAAGGAGCACAGGCCTGAATTTAAGGCCTGGCTCCAACTTGACCGCTCCTCTCACTGAAGTCTGTTTGCTGAATCTCTTGAGCTCTGGTTTCTCTAAATATAAGATGAAGAAAATAATATTAATTTTACAAGCTTGTTGAGACTAAGTGAAATGATTTATGTAAAGTATTTGGATATAGTAAGCAATTAAGAATTGATAAGTTTTCATCTTCATATTGGCCTTGAAAATACTTGGTCAATTAAATATGTCTGTTTGGATCCTGAATAAGAAAATGAGAAAAATCCTAAATTCATTTCCTTTGCCAGGCCCATGTTTTTTGAATCATTGTACTGCCTAAGCAAAAGCATTTGCAGTTACCAGAGTATTGGGATAATTTTGTGGTTTTTTAGGACTTCATAATTAGGCCACACCCAGCATATCTTACTGAATTTCTTGTCATTTCTTAACACAGCAATCCATTCCAGGCCAATGTGATGATTTCCAGTTGAGTCATGCTCATTTCACATGTTTGCTTATTTGCCTTCTTCCCTCTGCACAACTTTAAAAGAATAGCTCCTTGATATCTTTCTTTCACCTCCCCTAACATTGTCTTCTTGTAGCATATATACATATAAATGTTGCATTTAATCATTGACTAAAGTGTACTATTCTAGTCCTGTTTTTATTACACAGTAAGATCTCTAAGGACAAAGACCATGTCATATTCCTTTTGAATTACTCTTAGAGCCCATACCATAGGTTCATAGTAGTGCTAAGTACTCATTTATGTGTATAAACAAAACATTGCATTTTCCTGATCTAATCATATTTATGTGTATCATTGCAGGTTCCTGAGTTGGCTGGCTTTTGGCTTTTGAGCCTTCTACTACAGTTGCCTTTAATTCTTTTCTTGCTCTTTAATGAAGGCCTAACGAATCTGCCCTTGGAAAAAGCAATTCATATCATCTTCACTATCTTCCTTACATTCCAAGTTATTTCAGCGTTTCTTACCTTGAGGAAAATGGTCAATCAGTTGGCAGTTCGTTTCCATCTCCAGGACTTTGATCGGCTGTCTGCAAACAGAGGAGACAATAGAAGAATGAGGTCATGTATACAAGAGATTTGATTCATTGCTATTAAGTGAAAATCTGAAAGATGATTTTAGAAGACTACAAGAGTTAGGGGGAAACTCAGAGATATAGCATGAAAAAAGGACAAAGCAAGTTTTTTGAGTTGCGTGCTATCTAGCTCTGAAACCCCCAGATTGCGGGGCAGTAAGACCTTGTACAGTACACAAAAGCAGTATACTGATCCTAAGACCTAGATGTGTCCACCTGATGCTAAAGTTTTGTTGTTGTTGATTTTTTCAGGTGTGTAGGTATCTGTCTATTGTAGTTGTGCTTACCAGTTTTACTGTAATATTTCTAGTTAGAATCTATAACTAGAAGTGTGTATGTTTCTATGTTTCAATGATCAATATTCATTGAAGAGCTCCTATGTAAATTTGTCAGTTACCCATATCTTGGTTGTACATTTGACCATGTATCTTGAAATGAAAATGGTATTAGACTATATGTATAAACCAAGAGACCAAATCTTCAAGTCGGCTAGGTTAAATTAAATTCTAACCCTCATTTTAGTGTGTTATAATGAGATAAAGAAGAAGACAGGTGGATTATCATGGTATTTAGGAAATATTTTTGTGATAAAATTGTAACTTTCATAAGCTCATTTTCAGTATTTGTGATGATGGTACGCAAAATGTTTTTACAATAAATTATAAACTATTTATGCTAAAGGATAAGCAACAGATCATTCCTGTGTTGTGTAATTCTATTGTGCTATGGTTTTGTTTTGTTTTGTTTTGTTCTGTTCTGTTCTGTTTTGGTTACAGAATTGCAGGGAAATGAAGGAGAAAAAAATGTCAGAGCTCCATCTATGCAGCAGATTCTGTAGTAAACACATTAAATTAACCCTTGTGATATCATCTACTAGATCATTATTCATTGAAGAGCTCCTATAGATCCATTAAATTCACAAGAGGCTTGATTTGAGAGCTAAGTTGGCCAAAGGCTCATGATCCTAAATGAGCATGTTTCTTTGCAAATAGAAGAAAGGAATTTAAATAGATTAAAAAGAAAGTTGTGTGGGTATATCTGAACATTATTTTCTAGTGATATTGGGTTGTCTGAAGGAACATAATATTTTTATCTTAGATTTTCATTCCTACAGGGAAGTATACCTTTATACATAATGAATTTTACTGAAGGAATAGTAGCTATTTTAAAAGCTATCCTAATTTTCTTTTTCTTTTTTTTGCAATTCATGCTTTTCTTTGGGTTTCCATAATTTGCCTTATTCATTCTAATAGTGCTTACTTTAAAAAAAAGTCTTTGTTTTCCATTCATTCTTGATTATACCTGATCAAACTATTGTGCTAATTTTATTATTTCTGCTTTTTATTATTATATATAAGTTTAGTCAAAGATTTTCCCCCATGCAGTGACTAATTAGTCTTTCTCAGAGTACTCATGAGATATACTGTAATAATTTGAAATTCAAAATATAATTCTCTGAATATTTTTCAAGACCTCACATTGTTTGCATTTATTTTTCAGATAGAAACAGATGATTCTATAAGAAAACATAAATTTAAATCTACAAAGCATATAAATTAGGATGATCCAGAAAGACTTTACTATTTCCAAATTGTTTCCGGAGTTTTATTTTAAATAGCAGAGGCTTGGGTATATTTAACCCTAAGTTTATGATTAAGAATTTAGTTTATGATTTTAACTGAAATGTTAGCCATTATAAAAATTCTTAAGATGGTAAAAATTTTGAGAAAATGGTTTGCTTTATTAAAAATTTCAGATACTTTTGCTGTAATAAACACATTGTTTAAAATACAGAGATAGTAAGGTAGGAACAAAGAAACAAAGAATGAAATTTGACACCATGACCAGGTCATTTGTTTCTTATCTAATCAATAACCACGACTTTTGTGTTATGCCGAGCAAGTAACTTTTCTTGGAGTATTCCTCATTTTCTATCTAAAGTGAATAAAATTGAGGTAGAGCAGATATTTACATGTTACCACATTCAATGTCTAGGCAGTCTTCATCTTGATTTCATTTGAATCTTTTTATATGCTTTTCTACTTTTCTACAAGGGCATGACGAAACTGTTCTGAAATTTTCTAGATAAGATGTTGAGCTTTACAAGTATTTTGTTTTCCACATATTTTCTCTCATTTGTTTTTTCTCATCAGAGATCTAAGTAGGTATGAATTCCTTTATATTAAAATGATTTTAAAATATTGAAATTTATTACTTTAATATGTGTTTGAATGCATGCCAAGTATATACAAGAAATACTCAAGGGTTCACATACAAGATGGCTTCCAGTTCTCAGGGTTATGATATTAGGAAGGTAAAACATTTGCACAACAAATGTTTTTTAGCAGGGAGGTATACTGAATGAGTTATCAGGGAGGTATACTGAATGAGTTACTACCCCTTTAAGTACCTGAGGATAATAAACCCTTGGCTTCCCCTGCATTCCTCTCTGTGCTCATCCAGGTTAGCACATTAGCTTTTCATCAACATTGATTAGCATCCACAATGAAAGGGAGGAGTCGATATCAGGTTAAATGTATACATGCTCTCTCTCGCCTGCCAGTACAAACAAGAAGTTGATTGTCTGGTAGAAAAGACAGATAGGCAAGTGAGTGATCACACTGTGTGGTGAGGCACAGTGGATTACAGAGAAAGGGATGTCTCCATGAGACCAAGAATCCAGAAAGCCTTCTCAAAGAAAATGACAATTGAGATCTGAAGAATGAGTGGGTACTTAGCGCAGGAGTGAGAGGTAAAGGCAATAATGACTGAGTACCATAGCAGGTATTACAAGAAGTTTGGGCAAAACTGGCGCAAAGAGAAGAAATGACACAGAATGAGGCAGAGAAGCTTGGGAGGTGCTAAAATAAAGATTTGAAAATTCTGAATCCCTGAATAGATTAAACAGTGCAGTATCATAAACTTATTTGGGTTTCAGAAAGATCTCTCTGAAGACAGTGTGGGAAATTATTTGAAAAGGTTGGACTAGAGGTAGACCAACAAGAACTTGAAGTACTTTAGGAGACAACAAGCTGGCCTGGATCAAGTCAGGGACAGTAAAACTTGACACTAAAATAGAACCTACTAAATTTTTAAAAAATAATTTTATGGTTTAAAATAGGTATTGAGAACTCTTTCCCAATTCTTCCTTTCAGAGATGACTACAATGGAAAATAAAATGACATACTCTCTTTGCTTTCCTTCCCCAGTTATTACATTATTATTAAATTTAAGTTATGCTAGACGTAATCTACTTACATTATTCTTATTTGAATCAGTTAAGATTATAGTTTATTAATTTTGGCAATGGGAATTGAACCCAGGGGTGCTTTACCACTGAGCCACATCCCCAGCCCTTCTTATTTTTTATTTTGAGACAGAGTCTTCCAAGTTGTTTAGAGCCTCATTAAATTGCTGAGGCTGGCCTTGAACTTGCCATCCTCCTGCCTCAGCCTCCTGAGTTCCTAGGATTACAGGTATGTACCATCATGCCCAGCAAGATTCTAGTTTTAAAAAATTTAAATAAAAATCACAAGATTTTGAGAGTGGAAAAAAATCATCTGTTGTTCTACCATTCCAAAATAGCAACTGTTGGCAAAAGTGCTCTGTAAGTGCTTTTTTAAAAACAATTTTACTGGACATGATGGCATGTGCCTATAATCCCAAGCAATTCAGGAAGTTGAGATAGGAGGATCTCATCTTCCAGGTCATCATCAGCAACTTTGTGAGATCCTATCTCAAAATCAAAAATAAGAGAGGCTGGGGATGTATTCAGTGGTAAAGCACCTCTGGGTTCAATCCTCAGTACTACCAAAAAAAAAAAAAAGATGTGATCATAGGCACTTTCAATTTTGTATCCTGCTTTTCTGAGAACAGTGTAATTATTTACCCATGTATCTACATTGTCACATTGCCATCATCTTAAATGATTGCACATTATTTTATCAAGTACATGGACCATAATTTAACTTCTCTCCTATTATTGCGTATTTGTATTGTTTTCTTCTTTTGCATATACACACATACATATATACATAAGTATAGCTTTTTACATATCTTAGGTGATTCTGGTTTTTTTTTTTCTTTTTTGGTACTAGGGATTGAACCCAGAGACACTTAACCACTGAGCCACATCCCCAGTCATTTTTTAATATTGTATTTAGAGTCAGAGTCTCATTAAGTTGCTTAGAACCTGACTAAGTTGCTGAGGCTGGCTTTGAACTCACAATCCTCCTACCTCAGCCTCCTGAGCTGTTGGGATTACAGACATGCACAGCCACGCCCGAGTTAGGTGATTTTTTTAAATTAATAAGCCAGATTATCAGAAGTAAAATTGCAGATCATAAGGTATGAACATTTTTAAGGACTCTTAGTACATATTGCCAAATTATAATATCCACTTTCTATCATTTGCTACCCACTATTCTAAAAATGATACAAATAATGTTCCGACAAGGACGGGCTCATAGACTTTGGTTACCTGTTTGTATTGCTGAGTACCTACCACAGGAGCATTGAGTCTCCTGAGAAGGAGGAGGAAAAAGAAATTTAAAAGCTGTGAAAGGAGAAGTGCAAAGAATTAAAAAAAAAAAAAGATTTTTGAATTAAGGGAAAACTGATAAGGGACAGGAAAAGGATTAGGCAAGCTGGTCGCAGTCTGCAACAGACAGTGAGATGTGACACAATAAAAACTGGGTCATTGAGTTGGGACAGCCTTAGGACATAAAAAGACTGAAATGAAGTAAAGCTCTGGATTACTTTGTTCTTGAATATTGAATTTTTTCAGAAGCATGGAGCATGAAATATTATAGTGATAAGCCAAGATTGGAAACATAGCCAAGAAAAAGAGGTCTTTAAGGGATTGTTTAAAATGTGCTGAAAGAATAATTTGGTTTGGTCTTAAACGGCTCAAAAAGTAAATTGACATAAAGCTTTTGCATAGCAAAATAGGCATGGAGGCAGAAAACAATGAGGCAAACAGAGCAGTTTACCCTGTACATTTGTTAGCATGTAAAGGGTTAGATTTTGGTCATAGAAAAGATTAGAAGACTTAACTGCTGTATTTTATAAGAGCAATTAACACTAATTTGTTATGAGTATATATCTTTATTCTAGTTTTAAGAGACTATTAATTTTTGTATTTTAAGTCCATAAAAAATAAAACTAAATATTTACTAGAATTGTAAGAATCATTTAAAAAATATTACCTCCCCCACTCCCCTACCCCGCAGTGTTCAAGCATTTTAAAACACTCAAGTCCTAGAAACTGTGTTTAAATACAAGTTAAACCCCAAGGTTTAAATTTTGATGCATAGATAGATTTGCACTTTCTGAAAATGAGGCTATTAGAAATCAAAGATAGGAAAGGACAGAGCTCCTAGAAGCAAGCTACAACCCAGAGGATAGCATGGAATATATAATCCATGAAAAACCAAAGACATTTGGAAATCTATCAGTGTGCTCAATCTAAACAAGCCCCACAGCTGAACATCCTCGCTGAAGGGGGCTTTTTAACCTAGGGTATACAATCACAAGGTCAGGTCTCAGCTGTTTGTCCTCCACTGATCCACAGACTTAGGTGTTCAGCATCAGCAACATTAAAAATGTAGACTTTTGAAAACAATGATCAACCAAGAATGGCTCTAATAGCACTATATTTAGCTGATAGTAAAAGTGGTATTATTGATTCATCTTTAAAGCTTTTAAGTTCCTGATCTTGAGTTATTTATATTCTAATTGAAAATACAGTGGAGACATTGCTTAATAGTATAGACTCAAGGAAGAATGCTTAATATTCAAGTTATGTGCACATTTAATAACTATTTTATAAATGCTTGATTCATTAGTACCTAGAAGTACTAAAATGACTACTAGAGAGAGTAGATATTTAGGACTTTGCTTCAAGTAGCTTTCCTAAAAAGAATAAGAGCTTATTAAGAGTCAAAATATTTGCTATTCTAAAAATTATCTCTCCTTAGGGTCAATAAACCCTTGCTAGAGAAGGCTGGAAAGTTAACGACTGAATGTTCAGTAAATTAGAAAACAGCAGCAAAAGATATGCTTCATATTTTTAGAATGCTATGACTTTGTTCTGCAAAGTAAACTTAGTTTAATTAGCTCCAACAATATCTTATCCACTATGCCTTAACACTCCAGGACTAAAAAGATAAATAGCATTGAGCCCTTGCCCTTCCAGCCAAGGTCTGGCAGAGGAGAGAAATTTAATGTACCACAATGCCTCATGATAGTATTGTGACAGAGCTATGTAAAAGGTGAAAATGAGTGAGGGGACAGGATAGTCAAATGGGATAGATGAAACAGGATAAGCAAAGGCATAGATATTTGAAAATATAAGGCCTAAATTGAACCAAAGGTGAAATTTTTGCATCAAGAAAATATGAAGTGTGTAAAAGGGGAGGTGTTGAGATAAACTGAAAAGACTGGCATCAGGATGTTATCAGTTTTTTCTGTGATGCATTATGATAAAGAGTTTGAACTTTATGCTGTAGGCAAGAAATGGCATGTCTACATTTAAACAGAAATTACAAGGTATTGTTGTCATATTTGAAAATGATAGATAGCTGAGAGGGAGAGCTAATTTGATAGATGATACAATCACATTTCAAAAGAATCTCATAAAAAGCTGAACTGCTAAACCCAAATTCATTTTACACACACACACACACACACATACATGCACACACACTCACACACACATCCTCCTCATCTGTGCACTTCACTAATTCAGAATTCTGTGTTATTTTTAAAGGGAAAACATCTGGTGTTTCAGGAGATGACCTCAATTAATATAATTAATATAAGCATATATTAATAGAAGTATAAGGACCAGATCATGAAGGATAGAAATGCCACCGTTCTCTTTCATGTCTCAACTCCACAGTGCCATCCTAGAGTTGTACTTAGTGAGACTCTAAAACCAAACCTAATCTTAACACTGATCTCCTTAAAATTTGTCAAGACTCTCATTTCCTGCAGAATAATAGCCAAACTCCTTAACATGGCACATCCGGCCTCTCCACACCTCCCTGACCTCATCTTGCTGTCACCTGCTCCTCCCATCCTACACCATTCCAGTTCCCCCACTGCACCAGTCTGGGTTTTGCCAACAGATTTTTTCCTTCCATACTTATCTCTGCCTAAAGTAAACTTATCCACAGCATGAAACTCTCACTTTTTTTTTTCTTCTTGGCAGTACTGGGGATTGAAGCTAGGGCCTCATGCTTGCTAAGCAAGTGCTGTATCACCTAGCTACATATCCAGATCTTGCTTTTTTAAAAAATACCTGGCTCAACTCTCATGTCCTCCATGGTAATTTCCCATTGTCTCCTACTTCCTGGTAAACTTGTACTCTTTTCTATATCTTTGCTGAACATACTCTATTTTGACATCTAAAACAATTACATTTTACTTATTAGGCTCCTTCTACTTAATTGTAAGGTCTTCATGGCAAATATCTTACTCATTGTTAAATTTCCAGTGCTTAACATACAATAACTGGTCAATAAGTATTTAGTAAATGAATGAGTGGACTTATTAAAGGAAATCAGTATAGCACAGTAAATAAAAGGATGGGCTTGCAGGCAGATAGACAAATATTTAAATCTTTGGTCTATTTATCAATTTAGCTAAGTTATTTAACTTACCTAATCCTTAATGTCCTCATCTTTAATATGGGTACTAATAGAGCTTTTCAAGAATTAAATGAAATATGCATGGCATAGTAAGCTTTCTGTCACTGTGACAAAATACCTGAGATAAGCAACTTAAAAGGAGGAAAGATTTATCTTAACTCATGGTTTCAGAGGTCTTAGACCCCAGTCACTTGGCCCCATCATTGTGGCGAGGCAGAATACCAAGGGAGGAATGTATGGTGGAGCAAAGCTGCTCACCTCATGACAGCCAGGAAGTAAAGTGAGGGAGAAGAAGGGTCAGGGTCCACATATACCCATCAAAGTCACATCCCCCGAAGACCTACTTCCTCCAACTGGGTCCATTTCCTAAAATTTCTGCTATGTCCCAGTAACATCATTATCTGGGGACCAAGCCTCCAAAATATGAGCTTTGGGAGAACATTTAAGATCCAAACTGTAATACACTCATAAATGGAAAATATTCTTATTATAAGTTTATATCCTGGAATTTTTCTAGGTAGTTTAATTCCTTCTAAGTCTTTAAACTCACCTTGTTGCCTTATGGACCCAGAAACTTTTTTTTTTTTTTTTCTGGTGCTGGGGATTGAACCCAGGGCCTTGTGCATGCGAAGGAAGCCCTCTACCAACTGAGCTATATCCCTGGCCCGTGGCCCAGAAACTTGAACCTCAGGCTTGCTTAGGCATGGATTATGATATTTCTATCTAAATTGATAAGAGGCTCAAAATTCATAACAGCAGCTTTATCTGGTCTGCAATGAGTACAGGCATAAAACACTTTATCTGAGGGCCAAGTCCACTTGAGAGATCAAGTCATAATTGCAGAGATTGCTTAGAAAGCTATGTTTCAGAAGAAGGAAATTGGGTATTGGTGTGAGGATGTTCTCAATAAGCTAATATTTATTAATAAGAATTAGGGACATTTCTATATAGAATATGTCATATCCAAGTCCCTCCACTCCCTTTGTCTTAAGAATGATGATCTTGAGCATTTAAAGATTTTTGGAAGTCATTGTTGATGTAGGGAAGAGGATTAGATACATTGTATCAGGAGGCCAGCTAATTACTTCTTTTTTAAAATTTTAATATATATATATTTAGTTGTAGATGGACACAATACCTTTATTTATTTTTTTGTAGTGCTGAGGATCAAACCCAGGGCCTCACACAAGCTAGGTGAGTGCTCTACCACTGAGCCACAACCCCAGCCTACCAGCTAATTACTTTGGTTTTGTTTGTCTGGAGGTGTTAAGTACAGCTTGGTTCTTGGCTCTTATATCCAGCAACTCAATTTTGTTAGTGTATCATAACTAAACATACTCAAAAGGAGTAACCATAGTAACCAAACTCACAAAAGATTGATATACAGACCAACTACAAATGCATTCATTTATAATGCAAAACACAGTTGTCAGTATATTTTCTTCCTGTGGGAAGTCATTTAAGTTGCTTGGGATCAAAGAAATGGATGTCATCTAGCTGCAGTAACTCATCCCTGCTCTAAAAATGGGTCTGCCAAGAACTGACTTTTTAAATCCACACTGATCAAGGCTCCATGTCCCTATGACTAAGGAAATGCCATGAGCAATACCAGGGAAGCCAGAAATGTCATGGTGTGTGTGTCTGTGAGAGAATCCCAGGCACTGGGTGGTGCTCAAGGGGAGGTTGAGAGGAAAAGGGGTGGGCAAGATGAGACTGAAGAAGTAGGCAAAGCCAGGTCATGGGTTGTGGAAAATGAAAGGAGTGACCAGGATGAGGCAAAGAATTACTGAGGGGTTCTAAGACCACTGAGGCTGAAGACCTATGCAGTTGGGTCATTTTCTATATCTATCAGGGTAACTTTGGGCAGAAGGCAAATAGCTGATCCAAAGTATATGGAGTATATGGAACAGTGGAAGGACAACAATATGGAGATGTCAGGTGTTGTCAAGAAAGTGGCAGAAGAAATTAACTATGGGGATCTCTACAAGATGAAAGTGAGCAGGTGGGAGACACAGCTCAGTAGCAAGCAGAGTGCTTGCCCAGCATGCACAAGGCTTTGGGTTCAATTCCCCAATTCTAAAATAGATATATATATATATATGAATATAAAACTCTGAAGAGTAATCCCCTGAAAAGGGCAGGGCAGAGGTCTTGATGAGGTAGAAAGCAAGTTTGAGTAACTGTCTCCCCTGACCAGTGCTTGTGCACTTTGTAATGTTGACTGAATATACAGATGAAGGAATAATCAAGCTGCTAGAACTCAGAGCTCCTGTCTCCTATTCTTAATGTACAGTAGTTTCTTTTTAAAACTCCCTACAGAATAGAAATGCCACATTTAGTCATATCTGAATCTTTATGGCATGAAAAATAATCCTAATTTTAAAGCCAGTAACCACCCCTATACTAAGCATAAACCTTCAATCTGGCTAGACTCCCCAGACTAATATAAATAACAGCCACCATTTAATTGGACGCCTGTGATGTACCAGATGCTGTGCTGGGGCTTTATCAACATCTCATCCAGTTCTCATGACAACTCTGCAAGGCAGACACCGTTCCCATTTTACTGAAGCTAAAACTGGACTCAAGAAATGTTGCAGAACTTGTCCGTGGTGGCACAGCAAGTAAATGAAAGACGGGGATTTACACATGACCCTATGTGGCTCTAACGTGCTGTTTCACTGTGCAGGGCTCCCTCTCCACAAACACTTGGTTCCAAAATGTATTTAGGTTAATTTAGACCTGTACAAACTAGACACCAATGCAGGAACATTGACACTATTTCTCAATTTGGACCCCAGACCTCTAGGAGTCAATGAAAGTAGTTATAAATATATATTTTTTAAATTCAGAAGCTACTGTCATTGTTATAAATAAATAAATAAAATCAAACATATTTACCCATGAAAATCCTGATCAAGAAAATTGAAAAGTCTGGATTTTTTGCTTCAAATCGGAACTTTGCTTCAGTCATTTCATGTTGATCAAAGTAGACTGGCAGTTAAAGAGATGTGTGTTTGATTAATTTTTTTAATGGGAAAACCCTTTGGAACACTGATTAAAAGGACTGCCGTTTGCTGAAGTAGGTCCTTGTGAAATGGTAAATGCTTTCAGGTGCTATCTTATTTACTCCACCAAGCTATTGTAAGAAAGGGATACATTCTGAGAAATGCAATTTCATCATTGTGCAAACGTCGGAGAGAGTACTTAAAACCAACAAGACAAGTTTTACCATCTCTAGGATATAATTTTATGGGTCTACCATTGTTGATATAGTCTGTCACTCACTGAAATGTCATTATATAGCACATGATTGTTATTATATTATTATTATTTTAAAATTGTACCTATAATGACATATCCCATTTTGAAATTAAAAAAGCCTAAATATCAGAGAATTTTAATAAGTTAACCAAGATCACATAGTTGGCAATTGGCAGAATTGTGTTTCAAAATGTGGAAAGTCTGATTCCAAGGTTCTTTTTTTCTTAATTTTTTTTTTTAGTTGTAGATGGACACAATACTTTCATTTTTTTTTTTTAATTTTTATGTGGTGCCAGGGATTGAACCCAGTGCCTCATACATGCTAGGCAAGCACTCTACCACCGAGCCACAACCCTAGCCCCACAAGGTTCTTCCACACAGATCTGTTCTACAAATTAATTGTGGTCCTATGGCTTGGCAGGCACAGAGATTCTAAGATGGGCAAGATGCTGCTCCTGAGCTTAGGAGACTTATAGTCTAGTAGAACCTTTCAAAAGTTGGAGTGTAGGGAAAAATAATATGGTGTGCTTAGTGAGGGAACTCTGGGCCTCTCTGGACCAGACTCTATCCCATTTCAAATAGCCCAGGGATCCAGAGCAGCAGCCCAAAGAGTTTCTACATTGTAGTCTTTAGAGTATGAGAAATTGCCAGATATTCCTCTGCATTTATAATAAGGCTTTATAAAATACCAGACAAATATTTTCTGAAATTAATCTTTGATCCTACAGGAACAATGGGGAACTCGCTAATTCTGGAAATCACAGGTATGAATACCATGGAGCTCAAATGTACAAGCATATTTAATAACACTGCTGCAAGGTTTTGTTTATTTTTTTGTTTTGTTTTGTAATAGAGTTAAGAGTAAGGTGCAGGGCTCAGGCTGTAGCTCAGTGGCAGAGCACTTGCCTAGCATGTGTGAGGCACTCGGTTCTATCCTCAGTACTGTATAAAAATAAACAAAGGCATTCTGTCTATCTACAACTACAAAAAATTAAATAAATAAAAATAAAGAGTAAAGTGCAAACATACTTTAGGTGTTCCTGTGTGGCTTCTTATCACACGAAATTTAGTAACACTTAAGGCTTACCAAATTGTTTTGAAAACTTTAGTCTGCTAGGTTATAAAAACAGTCCCCTAAATTACAAAAACAGTTCCCAAGCCCCTAGTAAGCTCCTGTCTTTACTGCATGAAATGAAATGAGCCAAATATTTTTTCCCTTTGCAAACAAGCCCAAAGCAACATATGGATTTAAAAGTAAAAAAGACACAACAAAAATATAAGAATAATCAAGCCCCTCACTAAAATGTCCACTTCCAATCGCAGGGTCCAGGCCGTCACGAGTCAACAGTGATCCTCACCCAAGACAAAAACATTTCACTCACAGCAAACCCAGCTGCAGTTAATAACATGAGCAATATCAAGAGCAGATCTGACTGCATGCATGCCAGTAAAGAGATTTTTATGATTTCAGTACAGAAAACTCCACCTTCTACTTCATTCAGGGCCAAGAGCAAAGTCAGGCAAGTGGAAAATATGCTGGAAACAGTGTTGGGACTCTCCAATGAAAACATTCCATCCTTTGTCATTTTAACTAATCGAGACAGCAAAGCTTTGCAGCTGGAAGATGAAGAATCAAAGTCACACTCGCCCCTGGGGAACCCCACCCTTGTGTGTTCTATCGTAATTTCTTTCCAAGATGCTGGGCACTCCAAGATACCTGAACCATTTTCAAACCTCAGAGGGAGACGTGTGTGCTGCCCACCTCGTGTCCCCTGGTACAGGGGCCTGTGGAATGCACCATTGTTTTCAAGTTTAATCCTTGGCAGAAGACTCAACTCCCTGTATTATTGACTAAAGAGAACCCAGCATCCCAAAAGGGTGTGTGTGTGTGTGTGTGTGTGTGTGTGTGTGTGTGTGTGTGTGTGTTATCCCTGTCTTGTTTTAAAATCTGCCCTCTGAGCAGAGATGTTGTAGAAGGTTGAGGAAGTTTTTAATTCCACTCCAAAACAAAACAAAACAGAATAAAACAGAGAGGAAGTGCTCACAAGCAGGAGCTCAGTGTAAGCCTTTTGCAAACAGCCTCTTACTAGGTTGGGGATTTTGGGTTTTTTTCCCCTGACTTCTCTAGATTCAGGATCCAATTCCCGAGAGCTTCGTTGTCAATCTTCAGAGGGAATTGAGCTTGTGGGGAGAGCTGGGTCCTGTGTATTTGAATTACAGTCATAGAATGGCAGCCTGAATTCTCCCTTACTAGTTGCTTATTTTATTTATTTATATATCTATTAATTAATTAATTGATTGATTTTTATTTGTTCTAATTGGTTATACATGACAGAATGCATATTAGTTGCTTTTAGGATTATCCTGACCAGCAAGGGGTTTTTATTCTTTTATTTATTTTAATTTATTATTATTATTATTATTATTATTATTATTAAAAGCTCATCCTTAAGTTAATGAAGAGTTTGTCCATATGTTGATGGTTTATTATAAATGATCTCTTCCTCCTTTATGGAAAATTCAACAAGGTCAGTGTCAGAACTTCGGTTTTCATTTTCCATTCCACACTTATGGAATTGATTTTAATATATACAAGTAGATTTGCATTTGGGTCATACCCTTCTCCTGTGGCTATCTGTGTTAAGATTATCATCTTGGTCACTGAGAAAGACACTTAAGAAGGCAAAAACAGGGAATCAAAGACTCAGGAAGAGATCAAGTTTGTATGAGCACAGGACCTGGACCCAGCCCTGACAGCAGGCTACACAAAGCCCTGCTTTCCCCATGCCCTTCCTCTTTAGCTGTCATCAAGAAGATAGCCTTGAAATAAACAGAACAGTGTGGCCTCTGACTTAACTATGTTCTACCCTATTTCCAAGTAAACTTGGGTTAGACTACTAGCAAGGTTTGTTTGTGGTTTTTGACTCCAATGCAAGCTTCCTTCTGCATTATTTAGGATGTTCCCACTCACCCACCTATCTCACAGTCATTTTTCAGGGTCAAATGAAGTCTGTAAAAGCACTTTGGGAAAGGGGAGGATTTACAATGATGGTGAGCAGAGTAGTGATCTTCCAAAGATGTCCACATCCTAATTCTGAGAACCCGTGAATATGTTAAGTTACATGGCAAAAGAGAAGAAGGTCGACAGATGGAAATAAGCTTGCTGGACATCAGGCTCTAAAATAAGGACAGCACCCTGGAGCATCCCAGTGGACCCAAGGTAATCACAAGAGTCCTTAAGTGAGGAAGAGGGAGGCAATAGGGTGGGTGTCAGATGATGAGATGTGAGGAAGACTCAGGCAGCCAAGTCTGGCTTTGAAGCTAGAAGAGCCACAAGTCAAGGAATGTGACCCCTCTTGAAGCTGCAAAAGGCAAGAAAGTAAGCTCTCCCCTAGAGCTCCAGAAAGGAACACAGCCATGCCAACAAGGTGTTCTAGCCCAGCGAGGTCCATTTTGAACTTAGGATCTCCATAACTATAAGATGACACATGTGTGTTGTTTTAAGCCATGAAATATGTGGTAATTTGTTGGGTAGCTTTTGGAAACTAACACAATTATTAAGTGACTAAACTGCTAAGGAGTAAAACAAGTTCTAGGGGATGATTAGAGCCAAGTGAGTTGCAGTAAGTGACCCCTCAGCATCTGCCTCCTAGGAAAGCAAAGCATATCTGTTAAGAGAAAGGTGGCCAGGTGGCAGGTTTGGCAGGAACCTGGCAGCCAACTGGAGAATGGTATAACTAAGACTAGAGCTGTCTCTTCATACCTGAGTAAGGGATCCGTGCTCACAGCTGACCCACCTGTTCAATGGCAACACGCCACACAGTCACCAAGGTGACCAGACATGACATTCTCCCCTCGAATGCTGCCCCCCTCCACCAGAGCAGCATCCATGTTGTCTCTCTGGGTTCTCTCCTACCCTCCCAGTCTCCTCCAGACTGCTCTCAGTTCATTCCACTGATAGCAGGAGTGGGAGCTGGCAAGAGTATTGTGATGTGCCTCAGGCCAAGTCAATCTCTAGGAACACACCTCTGACCATCAGGTTCCAGATTTACAAGCAGGAGACTGTAACTGAGCAACTTCAGCCTTATTCTCATCACACTGGAAGATCATTCCTACTTCACATACATCTGATCAGAGTGCCTCTGGGAACAGAGGCGGAGCAAATGTCAGATTTTGAAATTATTTTCCTCTGGCTGTGCATTAACATTTTATTTAAATCTTGATCCAAAGCTTGCTCAAGATGAAAAGCTTGAGGGGATTCCAAAGGTGGATCAGAGCCAAACTGATTTTTGTCCATTACTCCAGGCCCCAGCTCTCCCCCACCTCTAGTAGTCTTATCGTTAAAATGAAAATCCTGCCCTGGAGAATCCTCTCTTCCTGCAAACTTATAAGCACCCAGTGCCCCAGCCAGGGCTGCATGGCTCATTCCTGGTCAATTCAGCTCCATGGGAGCGTCCACACTGACCCACATTCCTGGAACAATTTCTTTTGCAAATCAGCAGGTTTTAAGCAAACAAGGGCACATTTCAGGACATTGAACTATGCAATTAGCTGAGGGTAAATTTGGCAAAGCATCTGGTCTGCTAACCAAAATGGAAATAAGGGGAAAAAAAAAGTGCAGCTTTTCAAATTAAACATTAACTTTGTAAGGTTAATTTGTGCAAATCTACTTAAAATGACACAGAAGCACTGACTCTGGACAAGAGAATGGAGAAACTGGGATTGGTGGAGCTACTCAAACTATCATCCACTAAACTAGGGCAAAAGCTGAACATGGAGACAAAGATAATTTTGTAGTGCCAGAGAATGAGAACAAATCACCAGTCATCTTTTGTTGGCATCTCCAAAAGTTAACCTTCAGCAGTTCTTTTACATTTTACCAATGTCAGCATTAAAATCATTAAAAAGATACACTGAGTGAATCAAATTAAAACATACCCCCTGTCCTCTTGGCTCTTAAAGCACATGTCATATATAAAAGCTTTGTACCTCTTGAGTCATGCAAGGTTAAAAGCCCTGGCCAAGAAACAATCAAAGGCAAAGGAGAAGTAGTGGTAAAAATATTCATTATGAGACCCTTCTAACCAATTCCTTTTTGGGACTATTTTTGTTGATGATTCATAGTCTCTCTCCGAGAATCACAAGTGCCAGTTTGATATTTCCAAACATTGGAGAACATTAATGCATATAAAAGCAGGAAGATCAGGGAAGCCGGTTTTCAGGAGAAAAAAATAGGGACTCATGAAAGTCAATAATATCATTTCTCCACTTTTGCAGCCATAGGCAGCCCCTGATGTAATAGAAATTATGAATCAGTGAGGAAAGCCATGACTGCTTTTCTTTTATCCCTTATTCTGCTCATCTGAGGAACTCATATAACTCTTTACCAGCTGACTCTGCAGTATAACCATTATTTCTGGTCAACTCCAAACTATTCCAAATAATATGGGAAACAGCAAAAAAAAGAGAGGATGATTTCAGTAGTGACAAATAAAGAACGAGAGACATGAAAAAATGTCAGAAAATAGTGTTGAGTGCTGAGTAGTCATAACAACATGCTGCTTTGGTTTCCACGCCTGCAAAATGGGAAGATAATACTTTTCTCATAAAACTATTATGAGATTAAACAATTCACATAAAGCATTTGGCACGCTGCTCAAATGATGGTGGTTCTGACTTTGCCAAACAATAATTTACTATTATTTTGCTAAGGGCATGTCTGGCTTTGAAATAGGTCAATTTGGCTGGGCTGGACTACATTTCCCAGAATACCTTTTACTGTGGGTTTCTGGTCAGGTTGACCAGAAGGGAAACTGGGAGGGTGGATGTGAAGTAGCAGCTATTTTGTACCTTACAAATGTTGTTATTTATCAGCTGGTTTGCCTTGTTGGTGCAGGGCAGCAGTCAGACCTACAGCAGTTCCACCTTCCCCTGGATCCTTCTTTGACATCTCCAACTTGCCAGTCAGTTCCATTGCAGGGGGTGCCCGCTTCTCCTGAAGGATGCTATCAAGTCAGAGGCAAAGAACTGACATTAGTTTCTGTCCTTCCTCACAGATTCTATTGCATGTTGTGGTTCCAGATTAACTTTGTTCTCTTCTACTTTACCTGCCCATTCCAAATGTCTAGGCCTTCAAACTGCAGCATCAGATACAAACACAACAGCCTTACAGAGACCTGCAATCAGCACCACAATGGTGAAAGGTAAATCCCTGGGGCATTATCGGTGCCCCCCCCATCTGAAGGATATGGAATTGATAAACCCCCCAAGACGGTGTGACCAGGGGAAGGAGGAAGAGAGAAGCCAAAACTTTGCTCCTTCCAATCAACCATCTCCTCAATGACAAGAAAATCCCTGGGGAAGGAGATATCCATGAAGCCTAAAATGACAGTCTCTGGGAAGAAGCCAAAACATTGATCTTTCCCCAAATAAATCCTTTTCCAGTGACAGTACAATATACCCTGGAGGGAAAGAGGTAAGCACTGAATGCTGAACTCTGGACCCTCCATCCTTGCCCAGTAAAACAAATTTCAAAATCTCACAACCTGATTCCTGAATGCCCAAACTGATATGTTCTGTTAAAGTCTTCAGTGGTCATGTCATCTCTC